>NW_022199493.1:289091-386054 GCF_009176525.2 Contarinia nasturtii | reverse complement strand
GAGAGAGAGAGAGAGAGAGAGAGAGAGAGAGAGAGAGAGAGAGAGAGGACAAAGAAAGAGAGAGCAAAAATACTGGAGGAAAAAAGTTGAAAAGCCACTTGAAACGTAATGTTACACACACACACACACACACACACGTACGAATTGAGCGAACAAAAATTACGGAAGAGAACATTTTGTTGTTCATCTTGAAAACCGAAGTCGAAATTAAAATACATTTGAATTTAATTTACTGCGGCAGGCCGCAATCTCAATGGCTCTTAATGTAATGGTTATGTTCTTCATTCGTTTGTCGTTCATTTCGTGTGTGTTTTATGTGTTTTTTTTTTCTTCACATCTTAAATGGTTTTTGATTATAAATGAATGCACAACGAAAGCCAGTTACATTTGTATAAAGAGGCGTTTGTGAGAGTTTGCTGTGAGAACGGGCAGCTCCGATTTCAGCTGAGAGAGTAAACACCGCGCTCATAATTTATAGAAAAATGCTGAGAAATGCACATTAAATTGATGTGAACCATTTCAGAAAAATCGGTTCACTGATTGTATGTTTCAAAAGAAAAAAAAACTTTTATTTTTCTTATTTGAATAGAATACGGTCTATTTCTTCCTTCTTGTTATGATTTTTAATCATGATTGTCCGCGATCATAGTATTATACCTTTTCTCTTTCTCGATTCACTATTATCGTGATAACGTGCCTTTGTTTGGACCAGCAAAAGTCAAACAAATATCCAACACAAGATTACAATAAAGAAACCATCCGACTTGGATTCGCATTTGAGTGTCACTTTGTTTTGAAATGAATATGCATTATACCCAGCCATAGTTATTAAAGATTGCAACCTGTTCCGTGTACGCGACTCCTGCTGATTATATGTTTATTCAATGTTCGAACTCTTTTACGTTGGCATTTTTCACAGTTTGTTTTTTTTTTATTAATGTAAACGTGCAATAATCACTGTTGTTTTGATTTGCATTTTGTAGGTAATGTGTAATCAATACATTTTAGCACGATTATCAGTATTGCATCATGCGGAGCAAGCACATAGATCCAATTGAATTACAATACTCATTTTTATTGAAATTACATGCACACAGAAGCGTTTCGGTTTTGATCAAATCAGAAATCAATTGAAATAAGAGAGTCAGAAAGGAGCGAAACAAATGAGAAGGCGAGAGAAATGTGATAAATATTTAGTTTTTCGAAAAGTGCACTTGAAGTGATCCGCTAAGAGATCAGTACGTCGTCGATTTGCACATGTTTCTGTTGCCGTCGCCGCCACTTAATTACGGTAAAAATCCAATTTAAAACGTTGCATTTTAGTTGTTCATTCCACGATAATAATAATTTGCTTTTGTTGTTGTGTGTGAATCATTTTATCCTGAACAATCTGACTTCATCACGTACGGCCAATGCATCATTTGAATGTTTTCTGGTTGGAAATTAATTGCATTTGCCTGGATTAGTCAGTTCAATTGGAGTCAGTTTTAAGAGGGTTTCTTTCTTCTCTTGTACTTCATCTCTGTCAATTTTTTGTCCTCCTCTCTCGGTCCCACTTTCTCTCTCTCTCTCTCTCTCTCTCTCTCTCACTCTCTCTCGCTCTCTCTTACTTTTATTGCAAAGAATAATGAATTTTGCGAGCGTGCACACACACCGGAAACAATTGAACTGAACACTCGACCGGTTGACTGACTCTTATTTGCGTTTGCGGTTGATCCCAATTCAATTGACCTTGCACATTTTCGCAAATAAATTGATGCATACGAAAAATCAAATGAACAGTTATGTTTGCAAACAGCAATCAAAACATGATGAGGTTTAAATTTAGTTGTTTGTGATTTAATATTGCGTAGTTGATGTAACAAAAAAAAATTAAGAACAAATGAGTGCACTAAAATTTGCCGAACAGCATGAACATCAGCACTGATCACGCATTCAATTAGAATTTCCGCTTCCAATTTAAAAAAAAAAATCTCGTTTTGATGAAGAAAAAACACGATCATATACGGTGAATCAACACCGTTCCATAAAAATTAAACGAAGTAGACATGTGATGTTTAAATTGTTTTAATCACACATCATAGAGTCTTAACAATGCGCACAATTTTCGACTCCCTTTCGTTTCGGTCCGTGCTGAATTCGAATTGGATAGAGTACAATCTAATTGTAAGCGCGACTGGTAAATGTGAGTCGGTGATTGGTACCACAGTTATCTCTGTACATTAATTCTATGCTGCTCATCATACAGCCAAAGGAGCGCATAGATGCCAACGCATTTTTTTATGATTGATAAAAAAGGGATCATGGAATAAACATTGATTACGAGTCATTCTTTTCTCTTGAAAATACACAGAGCAATGTTGAAAATGATGAGTGGATCTACTTAAGTGCTTCGAAGGTTCGAAGCGATAACAAAATTCCACGGACCACCTCGGAATTCAAACAACACCAACTGTTTGTAGAAGAAAAAGAGAGAAAACTACGAAAGAACAAAGCGAATAAATAAATAAACAAGTCCACACAATCACACCATGATCTGAGCAGTCGTGCGGCATCTTATTTTTTTTTGGTTCGGTTTATGTTACGTCTCATCATCTAAATATTTATAATTCAATAAAATAAATATTCAAACGTGATTGACGTTCGGAGTGAATGCATTCGTTTTTAAGAGCGACGACGTCGGCAGATTTAATATTCTCTCTCTCTCTCTCTCGACATTGTTATGTAAATGATTGTACGAACTGACTTTGACTGTTCACGCCGATTTTCTTCGAAAAAAAATATATGACTTTACCGGCTGCAAACCATTACTGCAAAAAAAAGTCATAAAAAATAGTCCATTCTCTTGAACATATCGTTCAACTGATTGTGCATAAACATTGCACGCTGTCCATGGATTCATTTTTATTGACGTACTTTTTTTTAACAAGCGTTAATATTTCTGTATTTTATTTTTCATTAGGTGTGCCAACCACAATTGTTGGACGGAACGAATTGCAGTGATCCAAGAAATATTGGAAAATACATTGAAGAATTCACGTGTCTTGGTGATTCTGGCGAACGATTACTCAAAGAAGTGCACCTCTCATTTCCAAGTGGTCACTCAAGCTTCTCATGCTACACGATGCTTTACTGTGCCGTAAGTTGAACACAATTCGGTTTTGTATTGAAAAATCAAAACAACGCAGTATTTACTACTTTTAAATGAACGTCAGTTACATTTCAAGCGAGAGAATTCATTTTCTGTTTTTTTTTTCATCTTCTTTTTCTCTTTCATTTTGCGCAGATCTATTTGCAGTCACGCATGACCTGGCGAGGATCAAGACTATTAAAACACTTTTTACAATATCTTTTATTGATGATGGCATGGTTTACATGCATGAGCCGCATTTCTGACTACAAACACCACTGGAGTGACGTTTTGGCTGGCGGTTTGATTGGTATCACTGTTGCCACACTCATTGTAAGTTACATTGAATTTTCCAATGGAATTTCGAAGGAAAGATCATTGCGGTGGATATTTTGAATGTTCAAACAAATAGACTCAACACAGTGACCGGTTCGCGCATATTTCTATGCCTGATAGCTATGCTAAGCATAGCGGAGACGCAAGCCGCAACGCACCCGTCGCCATTCGATTCGAGCTATATATTGTATGCGCACGGTCGTCTGCATAAACGAACATGTGTATTGTTCATATAGAGTGAACGGCGATACGTCGGTTGCGTTTGCGGCTATGCTTGGCATATCTATGCTACCTAGCGTATTTAGGCAAGCATAGAAATATGCGCGAACCGGTCACTGCAGTCAACAACTTCACGAGATTATCGGCATTTCGAGCGTTTTGTATCATTATTTTTTGCAACCAAATTGAAATGAAGGAAAAAAAATGTTGAAATAAAACCATTTCTACTGCATAAAATGATCTCGCCTTCATTTTACATTACAAAATTCATTACATTTCGATATGATATAAATTTGATGAATAATTTTTGTTCGTTTTTTGCACATAATTTAGGCAAATTTCGTAGCTGAATTGGGTTTTCGGAATCGGCAGCATAACAATTGTGGTGGTACTGTGCGCTATGATTTGGGCACCAATGCACCGACCAACAATGGATCAATCAATGTTTAAGAAATTGGAAACTCCGAAAAAAATCACATTATTCACTTATCAACTGCTTAGAATGGAAACACAATTAAAAAAAAAAAAACATTAAATATTCATAGCTTTAATTTATCAATTTTTGACTGTATATGTACAATTATGACGCAATTGATTTGTGAGAGAGCATATGTACCTATGTGGATCATTTGGTTATAATATCGTTTTGGGCAAATCCAGCAAATGGTCTTATTTGGAGAGGTGTCTCTTCGAAAAAAAAATTTGACAATTTTTAAAATCTGTGTATTTGAAAGAGAAAACAAAAATTCAACCGCAATCGATTGCATTTTTACTTTCGTAAAACAATAACAACAATATTCACAGTACAATTTTACTTTTCAATTCAATTTAATTTTATATAAAAGAAAAGAAAGCAAGGCTTTTAGCATTTTAATTGATCATACTTTAGTTCTAAGGAAAATTGTATTTTTTTTTCTTCGGAAGTGTAGCAGCTTTAATTATTCTTAAAAAGAAATATCTGAAAGAATCGCATCGAACAGCAATAAATAATAATTATGACACATTAATAAAGAGACGAGCCCGATCAATTTTGGCCTAAATTTGTATGTTTAAAAAAAAATGAAACAAAATATTGTATTTTGATTGAAAAAAAATAATTGTGTTTGAAAAAAATTGGATATTTTTGTAAAACGATGTCAATGTTCAAAACGATGTTTAAAATTTTAAATGAAAAAATACAATCGCTCAATTTTTCTCACGGCACACTCAAAACTATTGGAGTTCTGTTCGATGAATCGGGCATACATCACATAAATCAGCTGTACTATCTTTCTTTCCCTCATTCAAGACGCAGGGACGTTGAAGATAACTGAACAAATGGCTTATTGTAAACCAAACTAAATTGATCCGAACTTGCATGCTATTTAAAAATAGTCTGATGAATAATTTATTTTTTTACGATATAGAATATAAGGAGTATTTAGCGGGCAGTTTTTCGTTCTTTCAAGTATCATATGAATTGAGTTGCGGTCAATGTCATCGTCATCATCATCAATCCACCTACTTGATAAATACTATTATAATATATAGTTTTGCCTTACTAGCGAATAAGTCTGATAAAATATCAATTATAATCATGTAACTATACATTGTTTTGAAATGAGTCTCAGAAATTAAGGTGTTTTTTTTTCGAATTGTTTAGCAAATTGTTGAGTGAAAAAAGATTTGTTTAATTAAACATAAAAATAAAAATTATATTCAAATCAAATACAAATTGAATCGCTTAGAGTATTCAAAACCGACAATGATTTTTTTTTATATGAATGTCGTCTAAATCTTTAACACCTCTGTCACTTGAGCGTCATGAATATTCTAAACGATTCAACCGAAATAAAAGTCAACATTTCAATTTTCAATTATAAAATTCCTGGACACATTTGGCTATTTTAGTCATATCTGTGTAATGACTAAGACTTTTTTGCCTTCCCCGATGGTTTCAAGCTCTCAGCGTTTTTCAGAATAGTTGGTTCGTTTTTAATATTCAAATGATTATTATGCAAAAGAGAAGCAATCAATATAAGGATGGAACTGATAAGGATGGAACACAGAGTTAGAAGATCATTTTGATATGAATGTTAACATTAAGCTAATTTATTGATTTCCTTTTCAGATAACACTCAAAAAAATATTGAACTCTTATCAATTCCATATATATTGATATGTTGTGAACAAACAAAATATGTATGTGTAATGTTTAGTTTTAAGAACAAAATAAACTTAGAATATGAATAAAAAAATTGAGAAATGACAAAATGAATTTGTTTATCCTTTTATATAGTCTAATAAGTGCTATAAAAAAGTTTTGCATTTATAATAACCAAGCATTTCTGATGGTGAGAATCACTATAAAAATAAAATGTCTTACATCCGTAAGATGAACTTTTCCGCACTGTGATCCACAACATGCATTTATTACGTATCTTTTACCGTAAATACGAATTCATGAGAAAACTGAATCTGATATAAATGTTGCGATACAAATAATTTTTGATAGACTTTTCAATGCCTGTATGATTTCGTAATGACGTGAAACTTTGCACGAGGTATTTTTTTCACAAAAAGCTAACATTCTGAAAGTTTGAAGAATTGATTATTTAAGCCTGTTTTAAAACACTTATTACGAAATGAAAGTAAGCTACAGTTGCAACTAATTATATTTTCCTTCGAAAAACCAAGATTCATAATTGCCAAAATATGGTATCGACATGTGCCGAAAACACAAACTTGACTATACGACGACTCTCGTTAGACTTACTTATTGAATGTGTACTTGCCAAGCGTGTGCTTGCTTACTGTTTTATAACAACAGTTTGCAATTTTGTGTTACAAATTTTCTCTGTCTTTTGAGAACTTTCCGCATTATCATTCAGTTCATTTTTATTTTTCCGCTTTGATATTATGCAACATCATAATCAGTGATTCCCTTGAAATCATCCGAGAAATGAAGTTCGATGTCTTCTAGTGATCGATTTTCTGTTTCCGGTAGAATCAAATACATCAAAACCAATCCACAACCAGATAGAATGCAATAAAATAATGCCATTCCGGGTAATGAAAATGATGTTTCCAAATCGTAATACGTCTTTTTACTGACGAAACCAAGGAAATAATAAACAGCCGCAGAAATGCTGCTTGCGATTCCACGAGATCTGAAAATGGATTATAGTTTTTGCAATAAATCGCGATTTTTCCATAAATTAACCATAAGTAAAAGAAAAAAAACTGACTTCAATGGAAATAGCTCGGAGGCCATCATCCAATGTATTACAATAATACCGAGGTTCGAAAAGAAACTCCACAATGTGAGACAAACTACTGGTATATAAGTGAGAGTTTTGTTTTCCATTTCAAATGTTCGCTTTTTAAATGAAATGTATTCGCTAGGCGATGTATAGTTTTCGTTTACCCATGAATCGAATTACAAAGAAGAGCATCCGGTGTAATATTATCGAAAAATCCTATCAAAGCTGCCACTTGATCGGGTGGAATAGGGCAAAATATGGTCGCATCGACAACACGCTTGTTAATTGAGATAAGAAACACAGAGCTGTTACGATGACAAATGGTTTGAGCGTTCGTTATCTTTTTAATTCGATGAATCGTTCACCAAATGTGGGTGAAGGATGATGACACTCTTGGTTTTGATTGATGCACGAGTTACACCATTTTGATCGTTCACTATAGCAACCGCTTCACTTGACACCCATCCTCTCAACCATTGAAGCTTTTTTTTAACCCATCAACAAATCCAAGATAATGTAAATACAGTGCGACTTCTCAGCGTCAGCAGTTCGGTTCTTTGATAGGAGCCAGTGGGGTGTTTTTCTAGTAATAACTTACAAAAATGGAAACGATTTTCACGATAAAACCAATTCTACGTACAACTTGTTGATTCAAAAAGATATATTTGAACAAAAACACTCGCAATAAAGAAAAAAATCAAAATCTAAAACAAAAAAAATCGATAACAATATTGATAATGTGTCAGTTTATTCATTTTTCAAGCAAAATTAGAATACAATAAAGGAAAATAAAATCATAATTTTGGTTTTATATCAGCTGTAAAGAGGTTAGATAACAAATGATAACTCTGTCTCAGCAGAGTTACAAATCATTAGTTAAACCATTGAATACCTATTTCATGAAAATTGTTCGAAATCTGTTTAGTTTTTATCACATTTCATAGTTGATATTAATGACACTTTTGTTCAGTTAGGTACACACAAAGAAATGATACAATGAAAACTAGATGGCTTGTCGTTGTCGTATAAAATTCGGAACTAGTTGACACTCCGTATAAAATTGTATTTTTCCATTTAATTTCATACAAAATATCATTTTTGTGCATTCTCTTTTATGTGGATCTTCTTCAAAGCATAAACGAAGAAGAACCGCACAAAAGGGAATACACAAAAATTAGGGGTTCCGAGGAAAAATGTTACGTAGAAAAGTTCCGCAGAAAAATGTTCGGGAGCCAAATGATATCATTTAGCAAAGCTAATTGGTACCAGATAGCTCTTCTAAATGATACCAAATAGCTCAACTAAAGCTATTTGGTATCAATTAGTTAGGGTTTACTTAAAATTACTTTGCTAAATTATATCATTTAGCTTCCGAACATTTTTCCGCGGAACTTTTCTACGTAACATTTTTCCTCGGAACCCCTCAAATGATGTTTGGTATGAAATTAGATGAACAAATACAATTTTTTTTTCCGTCGGAGTGTCAACTAGTTCCGAATTTTATACGACACGCCATCTAGTTTTCATTGTATTACTTCTCTGTGTGTACTTTTATTAATATTATTTTAACGAGCATTTTAATAATATTCAAGATATTCAACATAATATCATTCGGCAACTTTCCAATAAATTTGGGTTTTTCTCATTGATATTTAATCTGGGTCCTTTACAAAGATCATCAAGTCTTACTCAAAAACAATACCAAAACATTCCTCGCCACGCAGTGAACTCAGCACTTGTATATAAAGTAAGGTAGTAGACATATTGTAATGATCACATAAATACATACTATAATAAACTAATAAACAATAAAAGGATAAATTTTAGTCTAATTTACTTGCTTGATACATGTATAAGGTCTAATGGCAAATCTTTTTCATCTTATAAGACCATATATGGTTAAGTAATTTTGAAATTGTAATTGAGCGAATAAAAAGACCAATAAAAAAATGATTGTATCACATAAAAACATTTATTAAGCAAAATTGACGTTTTGACACGATTCAAAGACTGTATTCTTTTCTCTAGCCTTGGAATGCATATAAAACCAAAATGTTTTCATCTCGTTGTTAATTTAATTTCAATGTCTCAGCTGTCTTTAAGTTC
Organism: Contarinia nasturtii; assembly: GCF_009176525.2. Classification (NCBI taxonomy): domain Eukaryota; kingdom Metazoa; phylum Arthropoda; class Insecta; order Diptera; family Cecidomyiidae; genus Contarinia; species Contarinia nasturtii. The sequence goes on along the minus strand of NW_022199493.1, from coordinate 377,021 downwards.
GAATTTAAATAATTCCAAATCAGCAATGTTCAGTTTCGCTACGAGTTTTGACAAAAAACTAAAATTATGGAGTGGACGTGATATTTTTCCTTTGTACCATCCAGATATATCAGTTGCACAAGTGATGCTAGGGGCATTAAAAAACTATGGCCCGAAGATAGCCCAGGTGCTTAAATCAATTTAATCTTTTTCATCGTTTATTTCAAATTGATTTTAATCCCTTATTAATTATTGTAGATTAGCGATGACAATGGAACTCGCTTAAGCTTCGATGAAATTCGAATGAAAACCGTGCGTGCAGCGCAAAATCTCCAAAAACGGGAATATAAATCGAAACAAGTTTTCGGACTCGTTGCAAAAAATTCACAACATTTAGCCCCGATTATATTTGCTTCAATGTGTCTTGGTTGTCCAATAAATACACTTGGAATTTCATTTAAAAAAACGGAAATCATTCACATGCTAAAGATAACAAAACCAGTGCTAATGTTTTGTGATATCGAAATGTATGATTTACTAAAGGAATGTTTGTTGGAATTAGGAAATAAGGCTAAAATATTGACTTTTGGTGGTAGCAAAGGTGATTCAGAACCAGTCGAAAATTTATTTTTGAAAACTAAATACGAGAATGATTTTATGTAAGTTATAATATTTGATGCAAAAATAACAAAAAAATAAGAAAAACTAAATTGATTTGCAGCCCAGTAAAAGTCGATGGTAAAAACGAAGCGGCTGTAATCGTTTGCTCATCTGGTACAACTGGACTTCCAAAATGTGCTGGAATATCACACGCTGCACTTCTTGATGCAGTCAATCGATTCAATATCGGTACATTCAGTGATGTAATACTGTCATTTGGCTTAGTTCAATGGATAAATGGCCTACGATTTTTATTGCGGGGAACACTATGTGGTGCAACCCGAATTATTACAACTGATATTTGGTCACCAGAACTTGAACTTTCTATCATTGAAAAATACCAAGTTACAATTGCAATGAATGCATCTTATCACATATGCTTGTTGATGGAAAGCGAACATTTAAAAACAGCTGATTTGTCGAGTTTAAATATTTTGATGATTGGTGGAAGTAAAGTGCCAACCTATCTACGAAATGGAATGAATAATCATCTTTCAAATGGAAAAGTTCATGATGTATATGGAATGAGCGAGATAGCATGTGTTGCAGCCCTTGATTATCCCGGATTAAGTGGAAAAGAAACCGTCGGACAATTGGCTAACGGAATCCATATTAAAATAATCGACGACGAAGGGAATCGATGTGGTATTGGTGAAAATGGCGAAATTTGCATTAAAACAAACTACAAGTTCCTTGGTTATTATGGCAATGAAATAGCTAGCAATGACATTTTCGACGAAGAAGATTTTATCATGAGTGGTGACATTGGCCATTTCGATGAAAATGGATATCTGTATGTTGTCGATCGGAAAAAAGACATTTTTAAATATTGCGGCTCACAAGTTTCACCGTCGGAGATTGAAGCATTTTTGATTGAGTCAAAAGATATTAAATTAGTTTGTGTGGTAGGTATTCCAGATCCAGATCAAGTGGCTGGCGATTTACCAGCCGCAGTTATTGTTCGTGCAAATGGATCAAATATCTCAGAAAAAGAAGTATTGGATATGGTTGCTGGTAAAAATGAACTGTGTTTTATGTTTAGATAATTTAAAAGATTTACTGACGAAAATACACTCACATTGGTTTTTGTTTATTATTTACATATAGGTCATTTTGCAGATCAGTGTAAACTACGTGGAGGCGTTTATTTTGTCGATTCATTACCAATAACTCAATCGGCCAAAGTACTGCGCAGAATCGTTAAAGAAACAACAATCAAAAGGTTTAACGCACGCAAGAATTAACACAAGCAAGAGTTCGTTGCAAATTTCAATAAACAATGACATAAAAAATTTATCATTTGTATTGAAATGCAAAATTACTCTTTATAATAAATTTACGTTAATTATAAAGATGAAAAACAATAAAACAATATAAACAATATTCATTAGGGTGGAACTATTTTTCAAATTTGGTGTCATTTTCGACATAATATTGCGACCACTTGGAAAAAAATGTCTTATTATCTCCAGATTCAAGATATGAAAGAAATTTCAATTTTCTGTTTGATATGAGACAACGACTTGAAAATGAAAGAGGACCATTTTACTGGAAAATCATAAAAAATTGCGGAATCTGGAGACCATAAGACATGTTTTTCCAAGTGGCCGCAAGCTGACGTCGAAAATGTTCCACCCCATTATTCAACTGAAAAAAATATTCGTTCACCTGTAACACTGTGCGCTCAATTCAATGTAATCATTCGTTTTTCTCTATCACATCGGAGTTTTTTACAATTTTCCTTGGAAGTTTTTTAAAATTGATGCAATTTTATGCTTTTCAAAAAATATCTAAGGAAAATGTTAAAAAAAACTCCGACGTGATAGAGAAAAACGAATGATAACATTAAATTCACCGTCCCAAAATTATGCGGAAATGGTGTCTTTCATGTCAGTTAGATTTTTGAAGTTGAAAAATGACACAGTGTAATCTTATCGATGCACAAATATCCTAACTAATTGATACCAAATAGCTTTAGTTGAGCTATTTGGTATCATTTAGAAGAGCTATTTGGTACCAACTGGCTTTGCTAAATGATATCATTTAGCTCCCGAACATTTTTCCGCGGAACTTTTCTACGTAACATTTTTCCTCTAAGCCCCTCAATTCAGGTTCACTAAATAAGAATGATCAAAAGCTTGTATTAAATACAAAACAAATGTTAAAATGGTATTCGCCATTGAATGGTTAATAATAGATAGTTTTGTTTTCGGCTATTGGTCGATTCTCGTTCAATGGAATTCAAAAAATATTGTAGTACTCATATGTATATTTTATCTATATAGATATTAAACTTTTATTTATCGGCAATTCTTTTCGGCAGATTTAGCCAGGCATAGTCTCTGATTTCTCTCAAAATTGGCATACAAGCTTGTTTTGGTGAAAAACTAAGAAGAAAAAATTTAAGCCCGATTTTTGACACTTTGTAAATTTTGGCAAAATTTTGTATGGCAATTGTATCGAAACTTGATTTTTGACCCCCGAGGAGGCATTTTTTGTAGCCCCATCCATCCCCTTTTCAACGGTATACATGTTTTTGAAATCGGTCGATCCGTTTCTGATATGAAGCTCATACAAAAAAGTTGATATGGAATTGCCGATATAGATTTCGTTAGAATATTTCGTTAAATATTCAAGAAAAATTAATGCTAAAATGGAGAAAATCATTTTTTCAATTGATTTTAATTGTATTTATTTCTTTTTAAGTGACTGCCCTTATGCAAATGAAACTGTTGGTTAAATCTCTCGTTGTGCTTGCTATAATACTGTTTACTATAATTACTGTTTGCACAGTATCCGCTGACCAGTTGCACTGTAGCAGCAAAAATTTATAACAGCGATTGGATGGTTGGCTCAAAGCACGATCTTAATATATGCTTGCATAAGGCTTGATCATGTTTGATTAAATAAATTTGATTTCTTTTCATCTACAAAATATCAGTCACCACCTTTTCACACAAAGGAAATTATTGCTTTCTTTGGTTATACAGCCCAATGCCTAATTGAATAGCTGAACGACGAGCAAATTTTCCGGTCTCGGTCATTGGTATCGAATCGACGAAGTAAACACCACCTTGAAGGCGTTTACAGTGGGCAAAATGGTCTAGAAATGTGAAAAAAAAGTTGAGCGAATTGTTTGTAGTTGATGAAGCATGAACTTACTCAGTGCGGAAGCATAAATAAAGTCTTCGTTGCAAGTTGATTCTTTATTTTTCACAATCAAAGCCGCCGGAATGTTTCCACTTTGTAAATCCGGAATTGGAACTACGCAAGACTGCTGTATACCATCTAAATTGTTCAAGAATCCCTCAATTTCAGCTGGCATCACATGGTAACCGTTACATGTAAACAACTCTTTTTTACGATCGATGATAAACATGTCGCCGTTTTCATCAAAACGAACAGTGTCACCAGTAGGAAAGAATCCCTCATCATCAAAATCATCGTGATTTTCTTCTTTTTCGCGAAAATATCCGAGAAGTTAGTTTTATACATAGTTCACTCACTTCGTTTACACCCAGTCGTTTGCCTTGTTCATTGACAATTTTAGCGTCGCATCCGCTAAACAACTGACCTGCACAGTCATTATCCGAATGAGCCAAATTCATGGCGATATATCCGGATGCTTCAGACATTCCAGAAGCTTGACTAAATTTACCGCCCTTCAAATATTTATTCATACTTTGTATGAGGTTCAATGATGACTTTGAACCGGAACATAGATAATGTTTTATACTCCACAAATTTGCAGTTTCAATGTTTTCACTATCTAAGAGTTTATATGCTGATGTCGGTGACGATGTCACTTTGAACTGTTCTACTATTTCAAAAAAAAGATCTGGTGAAAATTCTCCCGGATTCACAATACACGTCAATCCATTTAAGGATGTTGCCATGAACCATAGAGTACTGCGTATACCACATAAAATATTAAATGATAGAGTTACATCTGAAGGTTCTATGATTGATTCCAATCGAGTGGCACTGTCGAGAATTGCAGCATGCGACAAAGCAACACCTACATTTTATTCGTTCAATTGATTAAGTTACGGTATTCTCCACTTACACTAAGACCCACCTATAAAATTCATTTTTTTTTTCAATATTTTTGCACTTATTTATTGACTTATCGAAGATAAAAACCCTAAAAGTTTTCCGGCTTACATTCAGTTTTTGCCCGTTATAAAAAACCGGTCAACTTTTCAAAAATTTAATTTTTGACTCGGGCATCGGTCTTAAAATCTAATGATGCAGTTTACAAGTTCATAAAAAGTATATGTTATAAATGCTATATAGCATCAAGATCAGTTGATAATTGGCGAAGTTATGGCTGTTTGAATTTCAATGGACATATCTTGGACAAATGTCAACCGATCTCGCCATAGATCAAGAAAAAATGTCAAAGTTTGAAAATCGGTCCACCCGTCTTCAAAATACGGTCCTTTCAAGAAAAGGGTCTTTTCGAAAACTTCAGCGTTTTAAAAATTTCATATGAATCTCTATGAAAAATCAAAATGTCTGTCTGTCTGTGCGCGATTTTGCGTACTGTTGGCCGTGGCCGGCCTCCAAAAGTAACTTTTCGACTTTTTTCCCTATGGTCACCGAAGCGCCATGACTTGACACCCCCCAGACATATGCATATCACTGGAAAGGTCTTGAAGTGAGCTATCGAATGGAGTCATTTGCGGTCCAAAAATTTCAATGTGGGGTGGCTAAATTGGCCAAAAACCAAAAATGTACCGTTCGGCCGGACACATAACGTCCATTACCTCGAAAACAAGCTCAAGGATTTTTTTGAAAATTTCACCGATTTTAGGCCCAAGTCTAAGCTATAATATGCCGCATAGCTCATATCCCAGAAAATTCTTGTTTTCAAGATATGGCCTTCGATAGTGCAAAAATGGCCAAAAATGGCCATTTTTTCAAACAATCGCTGTGGCACCTATACTTGACTTACGCAAGGCATATGCATATTCGTTGGAAAGGTCTTAAAGTAAGCTATCGAATAGTGCCAATTGCGACTTAAAAATTTCAAGTTCAGGTGGCCAAATCGCTCAAAAATCAAAATTTGACCGTCTGGCCGGACACATAACGGTCACTTTCTCGAAAAAGACTGCATAGGTTCTTTTTAAAAATTCATCAATTTTAGCCCCAAGTCAAAGATAAAAAAAATGTGCATACCACACACCACTGCTAAAACCTCTGTTCCTCATTATGATCCATAATTTATATCATTTTGAACCAAAAATAACATAAAAATCCATATTTTCATTGTATTTGAAAAATATTCAAATCCATGGGTCTCGAATCTTTAACTTGGAAAATAGCACTTACAAAACTATTGATATCAAATAAAAAACCTCTATCGAGTTAGAGAACGAGTGACGCAACCTACCTTTGAAACACAAAATTTCTGATATCAATTTTGTGACGAAAATAGTTGGTAGATATATTTTCTTTGTACTGTGAATATAAACTTAATATACATTTGTAAATTCGGAACGTTGCTTCATTGCGTCAGTATGAACTCAAAGTAAAAAGGAGAAAATTTCTGCAACGTTTTGAATATACAAATGTATATTAAGTTTATATTCACAGTACACAGAAAATATATCTACCAACTATTTTCGTCACAAAATTGATATCAGAAATTTTGTGTTTCAAAGGTAGGTTTCGTCACTCGTTCTCTAACTCGATAGAGGTTTTTTATTTGATTAAAATGTACATCAAAATAAAAGAAAAAATCTTCTGGTTATGTTTTGTTATTAGATTTCTTGAAAAATTCATTAAAAATTCTGATCTATGATTTATTTAGGATTTATTAAGATTTTTTACATTCAATAAAACATATTCAATCAATTCAATTGGATAGTTTCTATATTGTTTATTTGAATGTGTCTCAAATGTGGTTCTTTTCGCTCGATCGCTCAATTGCTTCCATTTTCATGAATTTAGGTACAAAAAACCGTTTTGCTATATGATAAATAAAACATTTACAAACCTCCTCCGTAGCCATCCTTTGGCCACGCCACTCCGTAATAATGATTTCAAAAATAGGTCCTAACAAAAACCAAGATAGATTATGTGTTTATTGTACAATATATAATAATACGATACAATAGTCTGTGGGCAAATCCTATTCCCCGGCATTCATTTATTGGAAAGGGAATTGTTTATGCGACTAAAAGCACATAAAAGTCTTTTTTTGAGTTTTTTTTACTTACACGACACAATCATAATAATAATAATTCTCCTGAGTGTTCTCATGCATTTTGATTTTTGTCAATTGAAATGTTTGCAATTTACCCAAGGACCAAACCTAAACTAGTCTCAAAGCCACTTTTATAATTATCATTGATTATGAGGTAGCCGACGCTTTCACCACAAGATCGAATCAATAACAAATTAAAAATAAATATAAACTCTTATCTATAGTGAATAGATCGATTCAAGCAAGCTCATTTTAACTGGTTTACTCGTTTAGTTTGATATGATGTGAGCAATTATGGTATATTTCAGCTGTAGAATATTATTTGCGACAGACGGTGATCGTATGGCTTTAAAAAAAAAAAAAAAAAGCATGGCAACAACTCGTGATCGTTGCAACATATATGTATAATTCGTAATAAATCCTATATATTGGCGGGGAAGGTCGTAGCCGAGTGGTTTTGAACATGCGATATTGGTACTGTGGATGGAAATCGCATGGCATCCGCAATACTGAGTTCAAGACCGAGGTCTACAGCTTTCTTTTATATTATACAAAACAAAAAATATTGAAATATGATGAAAATCGTTTTTTTTCTTTCACTTGATCACTCCAGAATCAATAAAAAAATATTGTCATAGAATTATTTTCGATTCTGTATTATGAAGTAAGAACAAGTTAAAGCATGTTATAAATGAATTCCCATTAAAATGAAGACGAATTTTTGGGTTAATGAGAATTAAATATAACATCTTAAAATTGTCAACATATCAATTAAAATGAATAGAAAAAAGCAAGAAAGGAAAAGACATCGCATAATCATTTCGTAAATAATAGATGTTGTCATCGAATAAGTAAAAACATACAACAGAACAAGTAAATCGTTGCGTCGAAAAAATAGGTCTCAAAATAAAAATGATCTCAATGAATATCGGAACAAGCAAATCGCACACGCGACTAAGGCGTACGCGCGAACATGTATGAAGAACATAGAATGAGAAGCGATAGGTATGTTGCGTCTACTTTGTATATGTATACTGGCGGCGTTTTCTAGGCAAATATAGATTCAGATGCAAACCAGTCCCTTAGATTTTAAGAAATGCGATTTTTTTCATTCTGATTGATTCAGGTAACACAGAGTCATTCTAATTCTGAAGTTATAAGCAATCAATCGATTTTGAAGATTTGATATTTAATACCATTCAACAATAAAAACAAGACACTCCCTTCTCATTTCATAAAAGTCACGCTAGACAAGGTTATTGTGTTAATTTTGTTGTTCTTATGATTTACAAATGCACGCCTATATGAAAGTCACATTTATTATTGTGAGCCGCACACGTTTTTTCGTCTTAATTTTTTAACTAATTACATATTAAAATGCATCATATATGTAAATGAATTGACAACATGGTGAACTCTAAGGGATTTTCAATTTTTGGAAGGGATTCTCTGTTTTACTTGTTCTGATGTGAAAAATATCCTCAAATATCCATTGTCTCTTCCATAATTCTTTCAATCATTGTGATTGATAAGATCCGTTGATAAAACTATTGAAATTGGACAAATTTGGTAAAAAAAAAATGAAATTCAAAAGTTGAAATGAGATGGTGATACAATTCGGTTCGATGGTAAAACAGGGTGTGTGTCTTTTTCATGACATATTAATATTGAAATAGAAAATTATTAATTTTATGATATCATAGGATAATAATTCCATAAATCATTTTCTATATTAACAACATTTGGATAAATACATTGCAACAGATAAAATACGATCGAAGTGAATAAAGTGTATGTCTCATTATATATTCATAATCTTATTCTATTTTTATATGCTAAGCAAAGTCTTTAACTTTAAATCTAAGTCGATACTTTGATTTGGTATTGTATTACTCTTTGTGGCTTAACGAAAAGGATTAAGTGTGTTAGTAACATACATGGGCACAGGGGGAAAGTAGGCCCGGATAACCCCCCTTAAATCGTTCGAGCGAATATCTTGATTTGATAGGGTTTTTGAGTGGCCGCTGAAACCATGAAATCATTATTTTTCCACTAAAATTGAAAGAATTTATTGAAATATCAAAGATAGAGTCGATTAAATGTAGTCTAAACTTAAAATGTTTCAATTTTTTGATAGCTGATAATAGCTCTTCAAATCAATTTCTTCATCAAATGCATACATAAAAAATGATTCATCTTCACATTTAAATAACATAAACTAAGGATAAATAGAAATTCGTGTCTGTGAAATGACTTCACACTGGCAATGCGATCCATTTGGAATACTAGCAGAATATTTGCGTTTTTGTTTATATACTAAAAGAAACTAAAAGAAACACAATATACTATAAATTGGTGTTTATTCCCTAGATTGCATGGATTCATGTATAAACAGGGTGTCTCATATAAGTGTCTCATAAATTTAGATTTTTTCTTTTATTGGTATTGTTTTTAAAAATCTGCTCCTATAGAAATTTAGGAAATAAATTGCTACGAATTTCTATCGGAGTAGATTTTTGAAAAATATACCAACAAAAGAGAAAAACGAAATTTATACCATCAGTAGTGGCCCACTTATATGACACACTGAATATTGAGTACAATATGAAAATTGATCACATTTATGTGATATGATTTTACTGAATATGACATATTTCACATTATTACAAATTATAAATGTAAGTTCACATTGCTGGACACGAATACCTACTACTTTCGCATATTAATTAATTAACATTTCCTATCTATTCGCATTCGGTTGAAATTTATTTTGATGATAAAAGAGTTATTGATTTTTACATTAATTTACGATGAAGGCACCTACTTAAATTTAAAATGAAATGAAAATGTTCACATTTTCCTTATCAATTTTCAAAATATCATAATTTATGGATCATACAAAAAATAAGTGCGTTGTAAGTAGAATGTATAAAACAACATGAATTTGAGGAGTAGTTTTAATTTGGAAGTGTCTTGGAGCAGTTGAAAATTACTGTATTACACAATAAATAAAAATCGTCTTGAAATAAATGAAACTCAATAAGTTTCAATTTGAATTAAATTTGGTTTTTTATTTTCAATACCACCATTCAAAGGAGCCGAACATTCAAAGATTTAGAAAAAATTTCAACTTTACAACTAATAATAATTATATTTCGATCTGAAAATAATCGAACCAAAGTTCGCTGAAAATGAAAATCTTTCAAGCAACAATAAAGCATTATAGATTTTTGGGAGTTTATGCATCCCAAGAATCGCAAAAATATCGACGAATTAATATTAAAATTATCATTGCATTCTTCTTTTTGTGTCAATTCTTTTTAACAACTACTATATTCTTTTGCATCGATGCTGAGAAATTTGAAGATTATATCGATTCATTTTATTGGTTTTCAACTGTGGGTACCACGATTATACAACTTGTAGTTATGCTTTGGAAAAAAGAAAAAATGTTTGAACTATTCGCTAGCCTCGAAACTGCAATTGAAAAACGTTAGTCCGATTGTTGTATAACTTTCATTTCAAAATAAATCATATTTCCGTACATTTGATATGCAAGTCGACGACTAAAACTATCGAGAATTTTGTGTTGTGTACACTGAAATGGAAATAGTTTTAGTCACTTCGTGCATTAAAAATTGAGAAAAATGGCTGATTGATTTGAATAATTGATCAAAATAGGATTAGTAAATCCATCATCAAAGACCATGTTCGAGAAAGTAAATGAAAAGCATGAAACATTTGCAACATTAGTGATTAAGTCTGGAAATTTTACGGTGTTATCTGCTCTTGTGCCGAATCTTATGATCATGTTGTACAGAAATTTTACACGAGAATTGCATTCTGAAGACTATATATTGCCGCATCCCGTCTGGTTAGTTTGTGATTTTATTTAATTGTATTTATATAGCGAGAAAAAAAAGCAAACTAAATGGTTTTATTTTTTATTGGTACAGGTTGCCATTCTATTGGAGAGCACCGGCTGGATATTTGCTTGCTTGGCTTATTCAAGTGGGACATAGTTATGCCTTGTTGAACCATGTCGCTGAATACCTATGTTGTCCAATTGGATTGTGTACCATGTCGATAGCTTTCGTTCAAGACATAAAAAATGAATTAAAAAATGCAAACGAGTTGAACAAATCGGGTAGAAAGCAAGACAAATTTAAACAATTCATTCAACTCCACGCAGATGCAAGGCAGTTAAGTTTCAGCAATGCATTAAGTCGTATAAAAACTAATAAATTATATGTTTAGATTTGTTTCTGATTTCAACGACATCTACAAATATTTTATGACCGTGTATTTCGTGTGGGGTCTAGTAACAATTTGTGGAACGCTCCTATTGATGCAAACGGAATTGGTTAAGTGATTAAAATGAAATTTTTAAACTTCAAACCGTTTAAAACTGTTAATATTTTCTTAAAATTTAGTCAAAGGATACCATCAATTGGGCAACATTTATATTGGCGCTTTTGAAGCTTTATTGGTCGTTTTTGTTAATATTCTTATTTTGTTACTATGGCCAAGAAGTATCGACGGCATTTGAGGAGCTGGACGATGAAATCTATCAATGTGAGTGGTATGAATTCTCATACAAAGTACAACGCATATTCCCAATTATGATGATTGTGGCACAAGAAACGGTTAATGTGGAATCTACTGGAGATTTTGTGTGCAATCGAGTAACATTTAACAAGGTACACTAAATCAATAATCAATTTCACCAAAATAACTTTAAATTAAATTATGATCGTCTTTTACAGATTTGCAAAGCGGGTTATAGCTATTATCAGGTACTTCGAAAGTTTTATTGAATGAATGTCCCATTACGAAGTATAAGCAAGCATGGAAACATGGTGTACAATAGTCGTTTAGAATAGTTTTCGTTTAAGTGCTTATGAAAATGTTAATTTTTTTCAATAGAACACACGCAGAAAACATTTTTAAGAGTGTTCCGACTTATAAAATGGAATTTTGTTTTTTTTTTACATTGTTGCTACAATATCGGATTGCTATGGAATAAAAACAGCGTATAGAAAGGTTGCATTTCAAAGCGAAACACCGTCATACAAAATACAGCAAAAAATGTATGTAAAAACAAACTTTGGTGTGTGACCGTATCATACGCTGTATTTATTCTAGAGAATTCATCGATACATTGAAGTAAGCTGAAAATATTTCTATCTCTACTTTTGCGTACTTTTAAATGTTATAAGTGTTGCAATGATGATATATTACTAATTTAAAAAAAGGTTTTTCGTTTTGTTTATTTTATTAAACGCAATTCACTTTCGTCAGGGGCGAAATGCTGTAGTAACAATTAATAATAAATTTAGATAATGAATACAATACATGACAAGTGCGCATAATAAATGATGTTCGAAAAACAAAATAAGTTATTTTGCTGATGGAAGATATTTTTTTCAGAATTACTGATATGTCATATGCTCGCTGGAATGAATTTGAATAAAAAATATCAAATATTCAAATATTACATCAATACAGATATTTTGTGCCATGAAAACAGAGTATAAATATCATGTCTTTCTTCAAGTAAATAAGCAGTTTTTTGCTAATATTCGAGTAAAATGTCGTTTACAATTCGAACTTTCATATTAATTCTTGCACTCTACGTAAGTTATAATTTCATATTGAATTGATTTCTAAACAAAGCTTAAGAGCGAATTGAATAAAAGTATAAAACTTGTTTCGATATTTTCATTGCTGACATTTTTTCTATGACTTCCGATATAATTTTTTAATCGTTTAATAGACAATTCCGAAATTTTGCGTACAATTCATAAAATTATTTTTATTTTCTCTCATTGAATAAGGTGTGCAATGGTGCAGCAAGTAAAGGTAAAAAAAAAAAAAGAAGAAAGAAGTCAAATTTTTGTGTAATAATCTTCAACCGCCTAAAAAAAATCATATATTTTTCAAGTTAAACTATAATATTTTTAATTTATTTAATATAGAGACTGAGTTCGTGACAAAAGCTATAGCTCAAAATCGTGTTGTCGTTTTCTCAAAAACCAATTGTCCAAACTGTAACACCGTTAAGCAGCAATTAGAATATTTAGTAACTAAAAAAGGATTCAAAACAATTGAAATGGATCAACTTGCGAACGGCAAACAAATTCAAGATGCATTAGAACTACTTACTGCTATCCCTACAGTGCCGTATGTCTTTGTCAATGGAAAATTCATCGCTGGTGAAACTGATTTAAAAGACATGCATCAATCTGGCCAATTACAAAAGGAATTGTACAATAAACGTAATAAAAAATAAAAATAAAAAATGACGCTACCACGAACATGTTGTTCTGAATTGATGGTTGTTTCTATTTGATATTCGAGTTTTTCAATGCTGTAGGAGTAATTTTGCGATCTAACACATATATTATAATTTGTCAAAATAAAACTGCAACTTGCCCATACATTTTTTATATGAACATGTTGCTCTTTCAGTTTAAGACCTTTCTTGGGCTCACGAATATTCAAACCGATTCAATTATTCCTTTTTATGAAAAAGGACCATATCGAGCGAATTTATTATTAATTTTTGTTTATCAAAACGGAATTAATTTATTTTACCACACGAATATCTATACATTAATCTGTTGGAAATGAAATTTAAACCAGTATGATCGAATTTATACAAATAAAGAACAGAAAAGTAATTACCACCATTTGCGCAATTTTAAACAAAACACCACGTCGCACGCGTGCAATTTGTCAATATTGTGCAAAACGATTTTAAATTGAGCGTGTCATTAACCAAGCGTTGTAAATTTTTTTTGATGCAATAAATTGCAGACGTTAATTAAATCACCAGAAATATTAGCTTTAAAGTCTCTTTTCACGACTTATACATATTTTGTATGTTTACACATTTTTGAGATGTAAATGTCCTATTTCTTTTTTTAAAGATTCATTCAAAGTTGTTGAATTCAGTCGAGTACATGACGCTCTCCGGCTGTAGAAATTAATGACAATTTAATCCAAATAATTAAATAATTTTATCTGACGCGTTTTTCTAAGTTTTGAAAATGAAAATACTTTATTGCTTGGTTTGGTCGTGTCTTCTCATTTTTGTGAATTGTGATTCGCTGATAGTTAACACAAAAAGTGGTCCAGTGAAAGGTGTCTTGCAACGAACTTGTAAAGGTGGCAAATTATATAGATCTTACCGCGGAATTCCCTATGCAGAGCCTCCAATCGGTGACCTTAGATTTGAAGTAATTTCTAAGGAATAATTCATGCTCGTGAGTCAACTTATTATTCAATTCTTCCATAACATTTTACATAACAAATAGGTGCCGATACCAAAAAAATCATGGCTTGAAACACTTGATGCCAAAGAATATAAACCCGCCTGCTGCGTACTCAATCAATCTGTTGCGTTTCCACTAAACACAACGCAATCGGAAGATTGCCTGTACCTAAATATTTTCGTTCCCGGTAAATGTGTATTAATTAATTGCTAAACGAAATCTCAGCCGATTTATTCAATTTTCTAAGACGATTATTTGTAATTTAGTAAAAGCGAAACAGGATTGTTTGCTTCCTGTAATGTTCTTCATTCATGGCGGTGCATACACTGAAGGCGACGGTCAAAGCGGGTACTATGGACCTGAACCCATTATGGAAGAAGGAGGTGTGATTTTGGTAACCATTGATTATCGTTTGGGTCCGTTAGGATTCATGAATTTTGAAATGTGTGGTTTAACGGGTAACATGGGGCTTAAAGATCAACAACTTGGATTAATATGGACCAAACGTAATATTAGGCGATTTGGTGGGAATCCAGATGCCATTACTGTTTTCGGACAGAGCGCTGGTTTGTTATTTAACTTTACTATTTGCATTAAAGCCATGAAATTCTCGCAAAGTGCTTGACTTTGATATATATGACTATTGTATTGGGAATTTGCTTTTAGGTGGAGTGTCAACTCACTTACATGTTTTGAATAAACACTCTAGAAAATGTATTAATAGAGCAATATGCATGAGTGGTACGGCAGTCAGTTATTTTGCACATTATTCACCAAATCATCAGTTGGAACTTATGTATGATGTTTTTAAAGATGAACTGAATGGTGCTAGAAATCCAAAAGCACTTTATAAATTATTGAAGACTATTCGTCTCGAATTACTTCTAGAAAAAACACCGGCCTATGTACTTAATATAAATGTGTTCATATTGTATTGGACACCAGTTATTGAAAGTTTGTTCGCATGCATTTTGATTGATGTATTGTTTTATTTCTGATTTTTTGCTCTTTATTTACCAAACAGATAAGAAAATTGCAAAAGATCCATTTTTAACAAAACCACCACGAAAGATTTATCAAGAAACCCATATTCATACGCCAATCGTATTCGGTGTCACAAGCGCTGTAGGTTTTTTATGTAACATTATTTTTTTTTTTTTGCACTGAGATATTTCAAATTTCTAAAGATTTCGGCTTTACTTTCTGAAAATGCACACAAAACAAAGAATATAAAAGAAATGTTTAAATGTTTATCCATTCACAGGAACTGTTGTCTCTAATGATGCCACAAAGTTTATATTTTTGGTTTGAGAGCTTGAAAAATAGTTCGAGTATTATATTACCTTTCCATGGATTGACTCTGCCACAAAATTCTTCGGTAAATATTTTTTCTAACTGTTTTGAATTGAAACACGTTTGATTTCAATGAAATGTTTTCAAATAACGAAAGGTTCATTGACATGCATAATATACCAAATGTCAAATGAGTCAGAAAATCAATGAAATTTCTTTTTAAGAATTTATTTTTCTTTTGGTTTCAGTTATACATATCTTCACAACGAATTATCTATGAATTCTATTTTGGAAAACATGGCATCGAACAAACTGACTATTATTTGAATCAATTTGTGCAGATGGTATCTGATATTGTCTTTGTTTATCCATTTTACGACGCAATGCGACTGCATAAAAATGCTAAAACATTTTGCTATCAGTAAGTATGATGAAATCATTTTTTTTTCTGCCATAGCTTTTGATGCTTGCATAGTTTCTGATCAGAGGTCCAAGGGGAAAACTACCACTTTGAAAACCGAATTTTTAACGTTTTAAATCATTTCCTAACTATATTAACTAATGAAATTTTCGTTTAACATTTTTTTTAGTATGAATTTGGACTTGAATTTGAACTTTGTGAAAATAGAAAGGAGCCTACAGATGATTCACGGAATGGGTACGTATCAACTTATAATACATGTTGCTATTGAATGATAACTCTAAAGCTTCATTTATATTTATAGGTCATATAGAAGAGATGCCATATTTGTTTCAGTTAGTGAAATTCCAATTAATTTTTAAGAAAAAAATGGCTCACATTTATTTTTCTAATCGAATTTTTTCTAACATTTTTTTCTAGTTCCTATGCGCACCAAGAACTGTACGATAATATTAAACAAAATCCAAACGACCCAAAAAACATACAAACGGAACATGCAATGAAAATTGTGCCAAAATACTTTATTGATTTTGCTAAATCGGGGTATGGATTTGAATTGGATTCATCTGCATTTCAAATCAAAACTTTAATTGATCTCTTATTCTGTTCGTCGTTATTTAGTACAATGGATAAATGTGGACGAGTCAAAGGGGATTCTATTATCTGTACTGATTTCACGAATAAAGGTTTGGAATTAATTCGGAAACCGAAGAAACATGCGATGAATATGCTGAATAGAATCTACGAACGTGTTAAACCCTGGATTGTTGATCAATTTTAAAATGAAACTTGGGCGCATTTCAAGCCAATTTGCATCGAGCATGTGTTTTTGACATTAAGCAATGGCATGCATTTCTTTATAAAATTGTACGCATTTATGAATTATTGCAAAATAAAATCTGTTTAGAACATTCGGTGCCTGCCATTTTTTTTATGTCGATCCGGTCCGGATTAACCGGGTGAATCCGCTCTAAGTCCGGTCGAATTTCGGGCGATACAACTCAAAATTGTTATACATTATACTGGTCATGCGTATATTGATTGCAATTGATTGTACCTTAACTTGTACCCATTCGTTGGATATGTTATGTCACTTTGATTCCAGATATTCAATAACAGGTCGCGCTCAGCTTTGAGTAGCAGATTCAGTTGGATAATTGGTATTACTAGCCATGTCAAAAGGCGGTTCAAGTTGTCCTCAGATATCTGATTGGTATTATTAAATCGTCAGCAAACTGCCCTGAGCATCACTATCTCAAAAATCATTTGACACATTTATTTTCCCAATGTATTAACATTTTGGAAACGTCTATTTGATTCTATTACATCCCATCAGTTCTGTAGTTGAGACAATGGAATATCTCGAGCAGTATGAGACATGCAGCTAGTAGCTCAGTCGTAGTGACCTCACTAGATGGTGGACTTTGAAAAGCAGATGCGGACTTTTGAGGTTGCAGATGGACTAGGACCGCTGGTGAGCGACTCCACTGCGAAAATTCAGCTGCAATTGACATTTTTTGATTGCAAAGTGTTTATCTGAATTTCCGAAATTTGAAAGCACTTGACGCCCTATATTATATTAATAACATATTTAATAACATAATGCAATCTTTGCAAATATGTTATTAACATATTTTCAAACATAAATATGTTGACCGCTAACATATTTATAACATATTTCAATAATTTTTTAATAAGATAAATCTTATTAATTTCCGGAAAATATGTTATGAATTAATAAGATAAATCTTATTAACGCGAACATCATTATGTTATTCATTATTCATTTTTGTAAGGGGATCTTGTGGAACAGGTGGATCCGACCTGATCCAAAGTATTCCCAAGCTTCCAGTTCATGTCACTTTTGCAATGCAGAACAATATTGATTTCAGCATATTTTGAATATAAACCAACAAAATTGTACAAAACAAATAGTTGGCTCTCAAAGTAGACCTTGAAATTCCGGCCGCCATAAGATGTTAGCATCGATTGTCGAATGCACAAATATTTCAATTTAGTTTGTCATGATGACGTTCAATGTTGGTACGGAATTAAATTCGTTTTCTGACTTTGAAAAGGCGTTGAGTGAATACGAAAAACAGGAATTCTGCGTTTTTTCTGTAGGTTCAAGTAAATTATTAGATCAAACGGTGACCACTAACATCTTATCTGAATAACGGTGTCTCTCGAGCAAGAGAGTGTACATTGGAGGTTTGACACAGAAGTGTTCGGCCAAGATGCGACTTTTTTTATGCATCATTCACATCAGTAGTGTGCGAGGAAAATTTTTCAGGGGGGGGGGTGATTTTCCAAAAACAAAAAATTCTCTAGCAAATTAGACAAATTTTCGTTTTTTTTTTTTTTTTTTTTTTGGAAGTCACTTTTTGAGGCGAAAAACCCTAGCAAATTGAAAGAATTTTCCTCAATTTTCTACATTGATGAGCTAAAAAAAAAAAAAAAGGTCTTCACTTTTTGAATCAAAAACCCTAGCAATTTCGAATAAATTTCACGAAAAATAAATTCTCATCCAAATCACAGGGGGGGGTAAACCCCCCTACCCCCCCCTCCGCACACTACTGATTCACATTGTCACTTCCGAATCCCACGAAAATATATATTTTTTAAATAATATAATGCCATTGAGAGATCGAATGAGAGTGCGCGCGCGCAAAATAACTTATTTGCAGTCGTGACTGTAAATAAAGAAATGTTTTAAATACAGATACTATGATCTGTAAATAAGCTATTTTTTTATTTGCAGATGCCGTCACTGCAAATAATGGCGGCCTGAAATTCCAATAAATAATAAAATGTCGAAGGGTTAAGTCAATAATTTCAAAAACATAGACTCTATGTCATACCCAATGGACAAATATGTAACGTTTTTAGGACATTTTAACGTTAAAAAATGTAACGCTTTAACCCATTTTTGTGGCAATTTTCGTGTCAAATGGAAGGTAGAATATAGGCATAATGTGAACCACTTTTTCGGCTTTTTCGTGTTGCGATACACAACAACATCTTCTGTGTGTTTCGATTGTTTCTCTTTTTGTTATTATATTCTAAGAAACTGTAGCGGCAATACAATGTAAACAAATGTAAATAACATAAACTCGTTGAGTTCATAATATCGTTTTCATACGATTGATTTTAAGCAAATGAAATTTGAAAAACAAACCGGAAAAAAAAAGAGGATGAAAATACAAATCTTACTCTCTTCTCTCTGTGTGTGTTTCGATTGTGCATGAATAAAAAAAACATTGCGTAGAATTTATAAATGTACCTTTTTTTTAGATTTGTTTGATTTGATTTTAGTTTCAGAAACATTTTTTTATTTTTTTTATTTCATAATTCAAATTCGAATTTCGAATTCGAAACATGTTTGAATGTGTACGACATTTGACAGTTGGTAGCTGTGTGTATTGGTGTGTATCATATCGAAGCCGATTTTTCTGATTACATTCAAAATGTGCTTCGTAAACATTGCATCGTATCAATTAATTTCTTTGAACTAAATAGGGATTTTTTCGCATCAAAATATTTTGAAGTTATTGTTAAGAATAAGGTAAGTAATTATGGTTAAGTTGCCATTGTGTTGAAAAAAAAAACAAAATTCAGTGATTAATAAATGGAATTCTTGTACATGAGATTCATTTTTTGTTTATCGTCATTTAAGCAACGGTTTGGTGTGTTTGGAACGTAACTGTAGAAGTCACTCGATGTCAAATGGAAAGATTCACAGTCCGTTTTGTGACAGTCTTTGTTTTCATTTCAAAATAAAAAAAAACATTTTCATCGTTTTAATCAGGACACAAAGTTATATAGTATAAGAAGTTATTCATTTGAATTGTGATATGAGTGTGTTCTCATTTTTTGTTTGTAACAAATTGTGCTTTGCTTGTAAAAGGAATTCTTGAGAATTATGTGTGAGTGTTTATATTAGAGTATGAAACATTTTGTTTGTCGTCATTTTTGGCTAACATTTGTTCCAATGATTTTGTTTGTTCGATGTTAAACGGATAAATTCACTGTTGGTTTTGAGATTGTCTCTGTTGTTATTTCAAAATAAGAAAGCATTCATAAAATTGACGGTGAATATTCCAACAAAATTTTCATCTGCGGAATATTGGAAAACATTTCATCATTTGAATCAGAATACAGAGTGACATCGTTGAGGTAAGAAGTGATTAATTTGAATTGTGATATAAGTGATTGTCATTTAAATTGTGATCTCATTTTATTCGTAATCTATGCTTTTTTTGTTGCATTTTTTTTCTAAATTTGTGTCTATTTTTTATTTTCGAATAATTTATTCAGTTTTTTGAGAATGAACAGAAAAAGACATGGATGACGACGAGCTCGATGATAATCAACCAGAAGAAAGCAAATACGTTGTAATAAAATGTGGACTTCAAACAATCCTGCGACAACAACATGAACGGATTGAAAGAGTTGGAGAAGCTGTGACCAAAATGCTATTCGAGCGCAGTGTTCAAATGACAGAAGTGGCAGCATTGGCATCACTTTTTATTCTTTTTATTTTGAATGAAGCACTTGATAATGACGATCGTGCATTTTTTTTGAAACTACATCCAAGCCTGTTCATTGCCGATTGTTTCAGAGCGGTATTAAACCAACACGTTAACAATATTAATAGTCGATATCGGATATTGCCCGAGTTTCGTTTCATGGTAGAAAGAAACAGTGAAGAACAGTTCCGATGGCCAGATGATGAAAAGTTGGGAAATGGTTTGAGATATTTTTATAAACAATATATCACAAACATTCAAACCAATACCAACACATGGTGTGAAAAACGACTTGAGAATTTTTTTCGAATGCGTTGTTGGTATCGCAATCGATTCAACAATGGCTCAAGATTTGATAACATCGACATCAGAAATGCCAAAGAGTTTTCATATCGATTTAAGAATTTAACAAATGGTAATAATGTGGATCCACAACGCGTTGAAAAATTCAATATTTTAATGAGAGATTTGACTGAAATTGGATGGTCGGGAACAGTGAGTATGAAATTTTTCGCAAAATATCGTTGATTTGAATCACTGTGGTTGTTCGGTCAAATGCAACGGCAAATAGAAGTGTATCACAGTCATGCCGAACAATGGAATACCATTCATGAAATGTTTCGTAACAATCCGAACTTTCAAGAGCCAACAATCAATCGACCACCAAAAATAAGCAGTTTTGCTCTTATACCATTATGCGACTACCATTTGAAAAACGTGCGATTGGACATTAAGGACTTGTATTATAAAATTGTAAACGAGCTTGATTTGGTGCCTTCTTTTCTCAATACGCGGACCAACCGGATGAATAAGAGAAATTTAAAGTACTACACCCAAACTGATCGATCAGGTCTATGGAATATGTTGTTCGATGTCGGTAAAATAAATAAATTGGGCAAATCGAAACCATTCCATCATCAGATTTTGACCGATAGTGTTTCAATATCCATAATGTACAAGAAACCACAGCGACAACAACGACCACAGCGACAACAACGACCACAGCAAACAACCCAAGCGAATCGGGGGCCGGAAAAACTCATTGGCAAGAAATACATCATTGGAATCGATCCAAATGAAAAATCGTGGTTAACTGTAGTGCGTCGCAACATTCAAAAAACACCTGATGAGCCGGCTGTTGAGGTAAGATATTTTGAAATGTAATTTGAAATGGTTTTGAATAGAAACTCATAGTTTTTTGTATCATTTTGCATTTTGAAGGAAAACATTATAATACCAAACCAGCGTTTTCATTGGGAAACTCAGCAGAAAAAACGAGACAAAGAAGCGAAAAAGTTGGCTGGATGGTTTGATATCGAAGAGAAGGAACATCTCAAAACATACCCATATCGTCCACCATCACCACGTAATTCAACATGGAAATCATACATTGAATATCGCATTAAAATGTTACGAAAAGGAATGGCAGCTTATGCGACGCGTGAATATGCACGACTGGATTTAGACCATCACATTCGCTCGACCAGAGTAAATGATCAAATCGCCGTGTGTGTGACAAACAACAAACCGTCGTTGGTTCAATTTGGTGCTTGGGCGATGAAACCCGATCGACCGTTTAGAATAAAAAAGCGTAAAAGATGTCCGGGATCGCGTAAGTTTCGTGTGAGCATTAAGAAACTTGGACATTCAGAAGTTGAAATGCAAGATGAATGGGGAACATCACAAACATGCGCGAATTGTCAGGAACGTTTTCCAAGGCACACAAAAGATGATCGATTTAAAGTGTGCTACGATTGTAGAGCGAAAAAGATTGATGGCCTGCCAGATTCAGTCGCTGGACTGCCAGATATCATTGTGTCAACGGTCAACAGACGTGTTTTGAGAAGAAAACGTGCAATTATTAAGCGACAAATTATCGATGGCAATCGTGAGGCTGTGAACGAAAAACTTCGGACTGGGCGTTTAATGTCAAAGGTTAAAGTTACCTACAAAAATTGGCCATTAAATGTTGATGATGATGATGTTGTTCCACAAACAGTTACTTGGCACCGAGATATTGTTGCAGCAAAATGCATTATGCTCAAAGGTATGAATCAATTGGAAACAGAATATTCATTATTTAATGTATTTGCTTTAAATTACATAGGACTTTGCCGGATCTTTGATGTACCATTGCCAGTTTCATTGTTAAGACCGCCGGACTAAAACAACAATGTCAACTAACAAACATCATCAATTAATCATACATT
This sequence comes from Contarinia nasturtii, assembly GCF_009176525.2. Lineage (NCBI taxonomy): Eukaryota > Metazoa > Arthropoda > Insecta > Diptera > Cecidomyiidae > Contarinia > Contarinia nasturtii. The sequence goes on along the minus strand of NW_022199493.1, from coordinate 354,441 downwards.
CAAAAAATTACATAAAATAAAATATTTTAACTATTATAGTTAGCTTAGCTAGACATGAACAGACTATATAAAGTCTTGTGGTCTAGTTGTACAATAGTACAACATTGTACGGAGGGGGAGTACCCGTAGGTGAGTAAAGTTTTTAATTTAAAAAAAGTATTTTATACCCAGTTCAACTGATATTAATGGTTGTCTTTCCCTTTTTCCATGTTTTCACACCTGAATGTTCCACCATGCCAAACCTATGGAAATGACTGAAACTACACACGAATCTAACCCCGAAAACGACCGTCAATATGTGCTTCATAATGGATGCATTTGCCCTAACAATTGTTTGCTGGGTAGAGATACAAACAAAGAACGAAATCGTTTTATTTACAAAATAAAAATGAAAACTTTATTCACATGAATTTTTGTACAATAAGCAATTAGAGTTCTTATTCGATAAATATTTAATTGAGTTGTTGATTTTTTTTCTTTATAAAGGTGCATTCAGCAATACAAATCTATTGTAAATATGAGTTCGAGTGTGTTTGGTGTGTGAGTGAATAACAATTGAATTGAAAAACAAATTTATTTTTGGCGAAGAAATCTTCACATTAATTGATTTTTATTTTCTTCTTGAATTCTTTTCAACTAGGTTATACTTATGCAAATTGTGCGTTTGATAGCAGTGAATGACTTGTACTTGAATTTGGCTCTTCGTCGCTTGCATCCTGATCCAATTTTTCAAATCCGCGATTTCGTTCCAATAAATTACCTAATTTAAATCCATCCGTTTTTTTTCGGTTAACCGCCGGAAAGTCCCAAGCATGCCTTCGGCGATTCCTTGAAACTTATGTATTTGTAAACCGAACAAATATGCGGCGCACAAGAAAAAAATAAATGAAATTTAATAGAGAAAATAAATGTCATCAGCCAAAAATATATTCTCTCATCATGATGTGATTAAGCATATTCAAAATAAAAACCAATTTCATGTTTTCATTTAAAGTCAGTTTTAATTGGTGTATATTGGTGTATATGAACAGCACTACATGACCACATTTATACATATAATGGACGAAATACGATACTTCACATTCATTTATATTTGTTGCTTACAACTTAAGAAAATAATAAAAATCATCAATTTAAAATGAAATATATATTCAAAATCTATAATTAACTTAAAAATACATTCGTTTTTAGTTTAAATTAAGATTAAAATTGAATGACTGAGTCTGAGATTGACTTACTGTGATGTAATGAATATTTAATTATTTTTATTTTTCAATGTCAAAATGTTGATTTGTTCAAATTTGTTCGAAATATGTATCAAAAAAAATATGTCGAATATTTTTTGTTCCATCTCTATTTTTGCACAGAAATATGTTGAAATTGTTTAAAAAAAATTGAACATTTGTTTATGAAAAATGATAGGCAAAAGTGTCGGCACAAATTGGGAGTTCAAATTATAACTAAATTAGGTAACAACATTTGAGTCACTTTTTGTCAATAGAAATCGAAAGAATAAGAATCATTGGCGATTGAAGGTAGAAAAGCATTCATTAGAAATAGTAATGGAAGACCATTAAACCCATATCATCATGGGGAAGACTAATTAAATGGATATTCAATTGAGAAAAATGTCGAGAGAGAAATACTTTTTTTTTATCAAAGCGATTATAGGCACCGGGCACTCCATATAATTTTCCAAGTGATGCACCTGAGTACACATAGCAACACATACAACTCTGAGTGGCTTCGGTTGAATTTCATTTTCGGCTTAAGTAATTGGCACTTCTAACAAGAAATAGCTTCGAAATTTGAATTTTGCCCATCAAAAAAAATTCCATATCAAAAATAAATTCGTTTCAAATTCGAAATATCCTTCTACGCAAGTCAGTTATTTAAATTCATATTAAATCGTAATTGTGATGTCAGTCACTACAAAAATAAAATCTTGGCAAAAAATATATATTCTATAAAAAATGGTATGCAAAACGCACTAAATAAAATTCCACGGATAATCTATGGCTAAAAAAAGAAAGGAATGGTGGCTAAAAAATACACTAAAATAAATGTAAAGAGGAAATAAGATCACAAGATGCGGACGCGAAAACTCATTAAAAAAAAATAAAAAATGCTCTGTGAAATATGTGTATCGTTGTATGAATATACTGTGCGTGTGTGGTATGTGCTGGATGATGACGAGCAGCGCTAACACTTTGACATTAATTTGCTGTATTCTAAATCAGTGTATTGTTGTTCGGTATTAAATTTACCTAATTTCCGTCGTCTTGCAATAATCCATACGGCAAACAATGTTATACAAACAAATGATACAAACAAACCAATTATGAACAATATTTGACGACTTGTTTGCAAATAATTCAATGTCGGCAATTCCGTTGATTCGTTCAATGTTTTTGTATTATTATCTGAAATAAATTGACACATTTTACAATGACATTGAGCCGATCGATTGTTATTTTAATTTTAATTACCGAATGTTACCGTTGCCTTGACAACGGTTGGCGCTTTAATGATGATATTCGACGTGGCCGGATTTTTCGAGTTGAATTTGTAAACGATGTTAGGTGACAATTGTGCTATGTATATCTAAACGAACAACAACGAAATAAAGAAATTTTTTGGATAAACTAATGAAAAAAAAAATCAATATTGAAATAACGCACCTCTTCACCATCCGATGACACAACAATATCATGTGGATTCTCGAAAACACCATCGTTTGGACCGAATTTTGCAACTATTTGATTGGATTGCATATTAATAATGAAACCCATTACTGCATGAAATGAGTCCGGATTTTGTGGCCCATTCACAACATACAATTGTCCACCATTGACTGGTGCATAAGCAACACTAAACAAACGATCACCAATGATTCCACTATGATATTGGGAATGGTATGTTCCATTTGATGAATGGAAGCATTGAACACGGCCATTTTCACGATCAGCTACGCAAAGCAAACCCAAATCGGTGGCCAATGTCATTGCATGCGGAATGGCAAAAAAGTTTGGCGGTGCATGTGGAAATGATTCACCTGGAAAGAAAATGTTTGAAAGACATTAATTATCGAATATAATTAGAGCTGTTATAGGCACGGTGCGGTGCGAGCACTTTTCTTGTGAGTACAGATCTTTCTTCTTAAAAAAATCATATGGAATAAGTGTTGACCCCACTTCTCCGGTCCCAATCACAGCTCTGAATCTAATAAAAAAAATGGGACTCGGCATGATCAAGCACCGAAGCCAAACTTTCATATTTTGCTAATCAAATGGTTCGATGCTTACCGGCAAATGAATTAAGTCCCCAGCTAATGATTTTATCGCCGTTACGTGCATACTTGATGATACGAGCATTACAATATCCATCCGATACAAAGAAATCGCCATTTGGTAGAACAGCGACCGCTGTTGGTTTACAGTATTTTGAAGCACCATTACCCGGTTGAAAAGCTGTACCGAGTGTCAATTCCGGTTTTGTTCGATTATTTGGGACAAATTTCATAACCTGATGCAAAGCAACATCTGTTATCCACACATTGTTCTCATGATCAACAGTCAAACCGTGTGGCATATAAAACATATTACTACCCCATTCATATGACACCTGGCCCGTTTTTCGATTGAACGCAACTATTGTGTTCACCTTGATTGGACCTTTATTTCGTGGCAAATAGACATTATTTAAACTAAATGTCGAACCATCCCAAATATGGTTACCACGATGGAACACAATTAGGTTATCATCATTATCAAAACTAACCGCACTCACACTACCTAATTCACGCGCTTTTGTTGGCCACGTTCGTTCCCATGTATGAGCTAAATTTCGAGGAAAAAGACACATTCATCAACAAATTAATCAAGAGGCGTTGGTTGAACAATAGAAAAGTCATGAAATGTGCATCAATTATAGACTTACAAAAGTTTAATTTGCTTAATTCTAGTTGAACATTGACTTTGGGCTGTCGTTCGTCACCCTGTTCCATCCATGCCTGTTTGCCATGTTGCTCAAGAAATTTTCGCATTGCTTCATTTGGATTTGTATCGGTAATTTGTTCGTCAACGCCAAACTACCATTTTCCAAAGATAAAAATGGATTAGAAAATTAAATATTTTATTTGATTCGAACAAGTAACGAAAAAGTGTTTTTCTGAAATTAAAAAAAAAACATATGTTAAGGTTTATAAATTTACCTGATCTGTTCGAGAGATCACCACTGTAGCTAATAAAATGGTAAGCACAAAAAGTTGAGAAATAGCATCAATCGTCATCATAATGTGCGGTGGTATTGGAATGTTTCGGATTGGCAAGTTGTTATCGCTTGACACGACGTATTTTTCTTAGAATTTTTTTTTATTGTTCTTGTATTTTGTCTAACAACAAATGTTGTGAGTATAATCGTTGATATTTGCTCAAAGTGTGTTTTTTCGGATTTCGTCAAGCTTTGCTCTAAAATCAATTTGAATTAAAAAAAATAGATAAATATATAGTATAAAATCAACTAAAATCTCCGAATGAAAATAGAATATTTCAACTCACATTTATCGTAATCAAACGACAGAAACTATAATCGGTTCATTCATCTAACGTTCTCTTGATAAACCGCAACTGTTATGGAAACCATTAATATTAAGCACACAATCACAAGTTTGTTTTGAAATAGAAAAATAAAATGAAAATTAAACGAAAATAAACGCACAATTTCATGAACCAAAAATACAGTTCATGTTTTCATGTTTATTTGTAATACACATTTGATTGTGCGATAATCTGACATTTGTGCATTACACAGTTAATATACAAAGCCTGTTATTGTTGGTCGTGATGGAGAAAAAAAAAATATGAAGCAACGAAAATTGTTCATTAAAGATGAACCATTGTACAGCTAAACCTGTATACACACATACTTCAACCTAGACTTCAACTAAAAACGTACGTGCGTACAAACATTTTGAACATTTGTATACGTGTAAGTGTTGCTTTTGACATTTATACACCTCCCCACACACTTATTCACACATATGCAATGTCCGTCGTTAGCTGTCAACGTGTTTTTGTTCACATTGTTGAACGTTGTAAATAAAGAAGTTTTTTCAAAAAAATTGTCTTTCATTTATTTTTTAGTATTAAAACGATGTATTCACATCATAATGATATTACAAGTATTCAGAGTAAACTTCGTGACGCGTTAAAAGTAATCAAAATTTACGAATGGTTATTGGACTCATATGTGTTGGTATGAAGAAAAAAACACTCATTTTGTTTGAAATAGACAATTGAAAATTGTTTTTTTTTTGTGTAGGATTTTTACGTAGATAATCACTGGGATAAAATGCCAAAATCATGGATACAAACACTAGGTCATATTTCGCCCGAACATTTAACCGATTTGCTCATTCCTCCCGTACAAAATACCGAATGCACAGTATGGCCATTGTCATTACTTGCACTGAGAACACTAATGCAGCGATTGTGCATTCCAAGGGAACCCATTTCATTTTCACAACGAATCGATGTAGGTTTGAACATTTGTGCTTTTTGTATGTGAAACAAAAATTCATTTATTGCATTCGATTTTTAGGCCGAAGAAAATCAAAGCGATTCAAATAATAATCCGAAAAAAAAGTTCAACTGTTTGACACACCCGAAAATTGGTACAGTTTTAACGAAGAAAAATATTAAAGCGAAAAAACGGCATGAAATTGAACGTATGAGCCAATTGACCGTTAACATTGCACGCGAATTAAATGTAAATTATGTTGTGGACTTTGGATCTGGGCTGGGCCATTTGGCAAGAGTACTTGCCTACGGTCATGGACTAAGAGTATGCTGTTTGGAAAAAGAGATCACGCTCACTGATCAAGCAAAGTGAGTAAATAGCAGCCACAATACAATCTGTATGATAATTTTAAAAAAAAATCTTTTTGTCAGTGAATTAGATAATCAATTGACTGATTTGGCAACAAGATTTTGCACCGATGAAATTACATTTCGGCGTCCCGTACATTTGAACATATGCTTAAACCGCGATACATCGTTCAAAGATTTAGTTGCGGCTATAAAAAAATCATTCGGAATTGCTGTGAATGAAACATTTAAATTTGGTATAATTGGTTTGCATCCGTGCGGAGATTTGGCATCCATTCTGACAAATTTCTATTTGCAAAGTTCAGAGGCAAAATTTTTGAATTTAGTTGGATGTTGCTATTTTAAAATACAAAATCTCAGCAATTCGACGAACATTCGAAATAAAGGATATCCGCTAAGTGAATATTTGAATAGACATTTTGATCCAAATGATTATCATTTGAGTTTTGTGGCCCGTGAAATATCATGCCATGCAATTGAAGTGTATGCGAATCGTTTGTCGGATAAAAATTACGATAATTTGCGTGTGCATTCATTCCGTGCGGCCATCGAAAAGATTATTTGTAAATATTGGCCAGAGAAAAAACGTTCCGGACTCCGCAGCATCAAACGTTTGACCACATTTCGAGACTATTGCCATCAGGCAGTCAGTCACCTTGATGGCATTCATATCCCAGATCATGACATCGATTCGACAGACACGCTAGCGAATTTGGAGCGTTGGAAATCCGTTGTCATATTTTACACACTTCGGTTGGTGCTTGCGCCTCTAGTTGAAAGCGTTATATTATACGATCGACTGTTGTGTCTTCTTGAACATGGTATTTCATTTAATTAGATTTTTTCAATTCTTTTCGTTTGCAAATTTAATAAAGCGTTTTTTTTGTTTCTTTACAGGTTGTCACACGAAAATCGATGCGATATTCGATCCGGTGATCTCAGCAAGAAACCATATTATCACTGCTGTTAAATCATGACTTTTGTGCTATTCTATTTGTGCCTTGCGAAATATATTCTAATACTTTCTTAACTGGACCAAATAAAATAAAAACTTGGTTTATTGATCAATCGTTTTATATTTGTTTGTTTTTTTAAAGCTCATTGTATCACACTTTTTTCAGAGTTTATAAACGAACGTATACGCATTATCTAGAGGATTGATTTTTTTTAATAATAATAATATAATCTTTATTCACCGCCAAAAACTGGCTGAATCATAGTTTTGAGTTTGTACATATCTTTATACATGTATTGGTGGAGAAAAGGTTTGTATCAATGATGCAATATACATCTGATCACCATTAAAAACCACATCTTTTCAATAATGAGTTATAATATAAAATAATTTACGGGTTTGAATAGGTGAAAATAGATCAATAAAATAGATAAATAGCTAATAGTAAAAAATTTCAAATTGCACTCGGATACAATTAGTCAAAGCGGTAGATATAAATAAATAGAATAAATATCACAATGAATCACATTTGATCGTTCAAAAAAACAGTATTATGGTTAGACACCAATGACAAGTTGGAAAAGTGTTCATCACTTAAAGCTAAAAGTCGATTTTTGAATGTTGATCTGTTCGTTTGCGTAGAAAAAAGTTCGTGGACTTTATTTGACATTTTGCACATTTGATTGAGCGGCACAGTTGGATTGATTCTTAATAATTTGTCGTTGATTTTGAAATATTCGATATTTCTCAGGTTGCGTTCATTTTGATTTATAGCAATCTCCATTTTAAGCGATGGGCAATGAATCTTATTATGCAGTAGATCGAATATGTATAAAATTGAGGCATTTATACGGCGTCTTTGAAGTGACTGCATATTGAGCTTGCCTAGACGAGTGCTGTACGATGAAATTTTAAAGTTGTTTGAAATATTTGGATATTCTTTGAGTGCGAACATTGTGAATTGACGCAGGCATGACTCGATTTTGTTTTTGTGTATGCCATGATACGGTAGCCATACCAAACTGGCATATTCCAAAATTGACTGTACAAGTGCACAGTAAAGAGATTTCAGAGTATGGACATCAGGAATATCGTAGCAGAATCGCTTCACAAATCCGAGTGCTGATGTCGCTTTGGCCACAATAGAATCGATGTGCTTGATGAAGTTGAGTTTGTTGTCGAAGATGACTCCCAAATCTCTTTGCTCACTCACTCTTTTAAAATTATGATTGCCGTAAGAGTACGAATTTATTATTTTGTCTCTTTTTTTCGATATGGACATGATCGAGCATTTGTCCAGGTTCAAATGCAGTTTGTTGTTGTCACACCACATCCCTAACTTGTCGATTGCTGATTGAAGTTTGGATGTATCGTTGATATTGGCGATTGATGTTGCTAATTTCAAATCGTCGGCAAATAGAGAGATAAAGATATCGTCGTCTTTGATGGCATTTACGATATCATTAATAAAAAGGAGAAATAGTGTGGGGCCCAAGTGGCTTCCTTGAGGCACCCCAGAGTTTACGACAAACTCGCTTGAGTCCATCTGTCCATATTTAACGAATTGACGACGATTCGACAAATACGATTTAATCCATTCAATTAAGTTTGGTGGCAGGTGGAAACTTTGCAATTTTGAGATCAGAATCGAATGATCAACGATGTCGAATGCTTTGCTGAAGTCAGTGTAGAGAACTTCTACCTGCTTATCGTCGTTCAGTGCTTTGATGGAATAGTGCGAAAATTCCAGTAAATTTGACGACGTTGAGCGGCCTTTCATAAAACCGTGTTGTTGGGGTACGATTTTATCTGCCACCATTTTACTGAGATCCAAATTGATCAAATATTCGAAAAATTTGGCTATCGTTGGCAATTTGGCAATGCAACGATAGTTTTCAACGTTTGATCGCGATCCCTTCTTGAAGATTGGTCCGACACTATAGCGCTTCCATCCAGTGGGAAAATTTCCAGTGGAGAGCGATTCGTTAAAAATAGTTGAAAGTGGCTCATACAGTAGAGCAGCACAATTTTTTAGAAGAATGGGGTGAATTCCATCCGGACCAGCTCCTTTCTTTGAGTTGATTTGAAGCAGCTCATTGAACACGGAGAACTCGTTGAGTTTGTATTCATCCATATTTGAGATTGATTGAGGAGACATTTGAGCAGCATTCTGAAATTGAGACGGTTGATTGGCGAAGTTATTCTTGAAGAATGTTGCAAACATTTCAGCCTGCTCCTTCTTATCACTCGATGATTTCTCACCAAAATGCAGCAATTTCGGATCGTAGTCACTATTTTTCTTTGTATTGACGAAACGCCAGAACGATGATGGGTCTGACTTTAACGATGAAGTCATTTTAATAAATGATTTTTGTTGAATACTCAAGTGAATGTTCATCCTTCTTCTTATAAAATGGCAATGTATTATATGAAATCTTGCTAAAGCCCATGTAACCTAGTCTAGCTGGCCTCGTTCCTTCTGTCCAACAAATAGAGTTGTTTGCCAATTGGGAACTTGATTCATAATTTGTTGATAATCTTGGCAATGTAAACAAATTTCCATTTCTTCGAAATCAGTAATAATAAAAACAGCTCATTTCATCACCAAGCAAATTGGCTTAAATTTTAATCTTCATTTAAACTTGTTTTTATTTTTCTGCATATGGAAATTGCGCACTTATAAGATAAGATAGTGTTGATGCCAACAGCGTGAACTCAGTTCAAAGAATATCCTATTCCATGTCATGACCCGAATTTTGATTAAATTTACAGGGTGTGCCAGTGAAACTGATATTTTTTGTATGTTCGACCATATTTACTTGGAAAATGATAATTCAATGAAATTAATTTGTTCTTATAAGGAGATATTAAGATGTTCCTGACAATTTAAAATAGTTTTTGGATAATGTTTTATATTCAAAGGCTGATTTTTAAGCGTTTTTCTGAAAAATAAGGAAAAGTGAGGTTGTGTTGAGAATGGGCCTGGCGTGTCCAACACAAAAACATTATTGTTTTGCTGGGCACTTATTTTACTTCCTAAGACATCAATAGTTTATGCTACAAAAGAAAAAATTATTTGTGTTTGGAAACTTGGCTACAACTAGATCATATATTTGACTGAATGAGGTTGCGCGTCGTAACTGATTTCTTTCTAGCACATTTATGTCTCCAGACTGAACAAAAAAATTGAGATATCCAATCTAGCTGATGTATTAAAAATATGTGGCCTTCCTCTACACAACGCAAAAATAATTTTTGGATTTGGCCGCAAAATACGCTTTTTATAAGCATATATAAAAATATCAGTTTCACTGGCACACCCTGTAATCATTAAGCCAAAAGTTCTTTGAAATTGTCGTTTTGGTCAAAGTATAAGAGGCGGGAGCGTAATTTGCATTACTCAATCGAATTTGGGATTTATTTGGCAGACCATTTGTTAAAGTGAATATATTTTCTGAAAAAGTTATTATTTTTGAATTGAACTCTTTTCTTTTGAAATCGGTTTTTCAAGAACTTTTATTTTGAAAATGAAGTCTTTGGTCATTTTATTATTTGTGTGCTTCGCGCACGGAGCTAGTATACTCAACGATAAAAGTGAACCGATAGTGGAAGCCACTCCAACAGGTAATCCCATTTACAGGTTTACCCATTCAACATTTAATATGAAAATGTTAATTTAGAGTTAACGAACGAAAACGATGAGATTATCGAGGAAACCCCAGAAGATTTCATTGAACAAGCCATTTCAAAGAGTGAGTTGAACCACTGAATCAAATCGCCGTCATTACTGATGTAATTCATTTTTATTCATCAATATAGATGATGCTGATGCGGTTAAATTCTTAATCGAAGGATATGGAATCGATAAGAACTACCTATTTAGGGCTTGCGAACTATGTAATAATTAAATATTTTGATTAAAAAGAGTTTATACGTTTATAAATTGCAACTTTTAGGCAGTCCCGCGGTGGCCAACATGTTAATTGTAAATGGAACCAGTGTTCACGACTACTCGGGTCAATGGATGTGGCGTCCGATCCATTATGCTACATACAACAGTAACCAAGATATTTAGAATTTGAAGCAATAACATATGATTCATACGGATTTTTATTGATTACTTTTGTCAGATTGTAAAGAAATTACCAAAATGCTTATCGAAAAAGGCGCAGACGTGAATGCGAAAATCCAAATAGGGTATACACCGCTACATATTGCAGCACACAATAGTAATTTTTAAAACAAAAAGTGTTTTTTTGACACCCTGAATTGAATTTGATTACATTTATTCATGTTGTAGATCGTTATAAAATCGCAAAACTACTCATTAACCATGGAGCGGATCCAAGCATCAGAGATTCTTGGCTGTGGGGTCGGACCGCACTGGAATGGGCTGAGTCTAAAAGTAATTTTTATGCAAAATGTTGCTAAGAATAGTTCAAAAAATTGAGTAAAATTCATTTGTTTCAGATCATGAGGAAGTAATGGATGTACTAACAGAAGGCTACAATAATAACAACGATGATAAAGTGGAATATTAGTGTTCTGTATGAAACGAAAATCAGTTGAACTGTAATGAAATTGTTCACGTGTAATGTTGTTATTCGACACAAATCATGCATGACACACGAAAATAAAGAACGAAATTCTTGAATTAATGTTTATTTGCAAAAAACTCTTTATTTATTTCTTCTTTCTTCTTATCTTAAAACGCATTGGACTCTCCGAGTTGATTCCGAGTAGAAGAAGTTTGATTAAGGTATATGTATCACCGTCTGGTGCAAATAATATTCTACAGCTGAAATATACTATAATTGCTCACATCGCATCAAACTAATTGAGTGAACCATTTAAAACGAGCTTGCTTGAATCGATCTTTTCACTATAGATAAGAGTTTCATGTTGCTAAAAGTCAAATTAAGAAGTAAGTAATAAGAAGCGATAGAAGTAATCTCGATTTAAAAAAAAATTCGACTCAATTTAAATTGTGTATCACATATACAGGCAACATTCGAAAGGTTTGCGTATGAAACTATGAAAATGTGTGGGTGGTGTCGACTTACACCAGATCAGTGTTTAAATTAGTGAAATGTAAACAACAAAAGTCGTATCCGACAATTTAGAATCGCAACTTTATTTTCTAGCATTTAGTGTTTTTCTTTGTGGTGTGAAAAAGGTAACATTGACGTAAACATAAAAAATGTCACACCATTCGATAAAACAATTCATTCGTTAAAATTATGACGCTTATATCGGAATCTTCAAATGAATCAGTGTTCATTTCAAAGATATAGTCAATAAAATAAGTTATTCGCGTGTTGCATTTAGAATGAATTTGTCGAACTTCATTCCAAGTACTTAGGGCACTAATTAAATTCATATAAAAATCACTTGAGCAACAATTAACGATCTAAACCAATAAATCGATACAATGTTTCCACTTGATTTTGTCAGAAATCTTCGAAAACGCTTCAATTTTAGTGAATATAAAGCAATTGATATATCTTGTTTATAATGCCATTAAAAATTGTTAAATTCGACGATAAGTGTGTGTCGTTCGTTCATTCAATTGATAGTATGAAATAAGAAGAATGAACGCGTCACTGTAAATAAAAATACACGAAAAACCAAGGAACCAAGCATCGGCGATAGAGAGTGAGAGAAACATCGTATTTTGTTTATAAAACCGTTCGATGACTCGTGTATTATGTTTATCGGGTACACAAACAAAGAAATGTCAATGTCTGTATCATAGCATGCATTCCATTCGTTGCAAGCACCTTTTTTCGGTCTGTGTTTTAAATGACACTCAGCTGTTGCTTATGCAAAACACGCGCACTCATACACGCTTTGTTTTGTTTCTGTTTGTTGTTGTAAACCGATTCGTCTTGTGTTGAGCCTTGAATTTTTTAGCTTTCTATTTTTATATAATTTGGCAATTTTTTTTGGCGTCACTCACTTCACGCTGTTATCAAAGTGTTGTGGCAATTGGTTACATTTTGGGCCGGTAAAATTTAAATTCTTTCAAAACTATTATTCGAAGCGGCACATCTGATAAGATGATTTTTTGTGTTATTTGCAAATAATCGCGTAAGACTGGTTTTTTTGAAAGCCATAATTATTAACATTTATTAGAAAATAGTTCGCAAACTGATTGCACACCGCTGCCGCTGTCGCTGTCGCTGTCGCCGCTGAGAACTACTTCAATAATCATCCAGACAAGATAAAAACGCGATAAGCAAATGTCCACTTTTCAAGATAATAGCACTTTGGTTATTCTGTTTTCCTTTTTATTGCTCCCATTCATTCGATGTGGCAGCTGTTGCAAACATCATCATAACACACTCGAGTTTGATCATTCGTTTTTTTTGTGGAAACGAAAAAACAAAACATGGGCCAAATTAACAAAAAACTATTGCCCATCAAGGCACATTACTTTTTTATGATGGCAGGTAAGTTGAATTGGATAATCTTCGTGTTTTCTTTTTACCATAAAATATTCGGTGCAATGCATTTTTTTAAATTATTTTTAGCAATGGGCCCAATATTACCTCAAATCAATGTGTTCGGCAAAGAACTTGGAGTCTCACCCGATATTATGGGATTTATCACATTATTTTTACCAATTTTATACGTTCTCGCCAAACCAGCTGTTGGATATCTCTGTGATTTTTTTCCCGTAATATTTTTTCCAAAATTTATCTGAATTCAACGAAAAAAAAATCATGTTGAAAAATTCGAAATCGGTTTCAGAGTATTCGAAAGACGATATTTATGTCAATAACGGTGATTATGATACTGTGTTATGCTGGCTTTTATTTGGTGCCAATCGTTCCAGCGCAAAAGATTCCAAAGCAATCATCGTATAATTTCTCTGAAATAGATGGCATGTGCGATATAGCATTGACGGTAGAAGTGCTCAAACAAATCTAATTTAACATTTCGCTTCAATTTTTCATCAATATGTATATTATTTTCTCTTTTAGATAAAAAATGCCGATTTATGTTTGATAGAGTATAAAATGATGAATTGTTCGATGGATTGTGCGAAAAATGTCTCACAAATTGGATTTGTTCGTGAAAAAAATGCAAATAGTGGCGAATCAATATTGCGTTTGTGTATGGACGCATTGAGCGATGTGGATGCATTTCAAATAAATAAAACATGTCAATCCGTCATTTGTGTGCCAATTAAAAATCAATCGCTCGGAAATTGTTTCTATCGAACCACAACGTTTTGGTCATTTGTTATCTTAATGTGCATCGGCACCATTGGTTTCAATGTAGCAAATTCGGTGAGTGATGCGATTTGTTTTGATATGTTGGGCGATAAGACGATGCGGTACGGGGCCCAGCGTGTTTGGGGCACCATTGGTTTTGGTGTGACTGCATTAATAGCTGGTATTGTTGTGCACAGATTCGGTCTTGATTCGGCCGATGCCGTGAAGGCTATAACGCCAGCATTATTTGTCATGGTCATCTTTGGTGTCTGCGATGTGATCAGTATAAAATGGTTAAAATTGCCAAATTTCAGAAACGAAGGTGATACGATTGCGAGTAAAGTCGGCGATTTACTGCGACAAAAAGCGATTTTGATGTTTTTATGCTTTGCAACATTGGCTGGAATTCTTGATTCGTTCATCATTTACTATATGTTTTGGTATTTAGAAGAATTAGCACAATCCACCGGTTATATGGAATCAATCAAATTAATTGAAGCCCTTGTTGTTGCTGCCGAGTGTCTTGGCGGTGAAATACCAATATTTTTAGTATCGGGCAAAATTTTGAAACGCATTGGCTATGTGCATTGTTTGAGTTTATGCTTTTTTATGTACTTTATACGATTCGGATTGATTTCAGTGATACCGAATCCATGGTTTCTAGTTCCAATTGAATTCTTTATGCAAGGTGCATATGCCTTATGACTTACTTATTAATTTATGTCTTACTTATGCCTTATGTCTTACTTATAAAAGGTCTTTCGTACGCCTTATGCTATACGTGTATTGTTGGTTATTCTAACGAAGTAGCCCCCCAAGGCACAGGGACGACGGTCCAGGGTTTAGTGGCGGGGGTCGATGATGGCTTAGGATTCTCAATTGGATCGTTGATTGGAGGTTAAAAAAATTGGTCTGTCGTATACCTTACTTATTATATTATAAGTCTTACTTTTTATATTATAGGTCAAATGTTCAAACGAATTGGTGGTAAACGATCTTTTCAAATTTTTGCTATTGGTGCACTTGTTACGTGTTTTGCGCATATTTTACTTCGACCCGCCAAAAATTGTACACATCACCTGAAACATTCACAAAAACAAGCACAAATCGACAATAGTGCCAACGAATCGGTCACGAACAAGCAACAGCAGCACGAAGGAGATATGGCTGAATCGGAACCACTGCAATGGAAAAGCGATCAAGCGAGTAATAGAATACATTCAAACGCTTAGATTTTAAGCCATTTATAAAGCTACGATTTTAAGTCAATTTTTTTAAATCTCCATTTTGGATCAGTCATTTTTTTTGTTCGACATAAGTAGGTAGATTTGGTAAGTTTTACTTTTCCGCACACACCTAGTGTGTAAGGTAAAGTATTGGAATCGGTCGAAAAATTAACACCCTCAAAAAACATGTTTTCTGGGTGTTTTAGGAGCCAGGAAACACGAATCAGTCGTTTTTTCGATGTCCGAATGTATGTGCGTGGTACCCTGTACGCTGTACCCTGTACGCAAATTTTTTTTAACACGTAAACTTTTAAACAAGAAAAGTAATTCAAAATCTGACTTCGTAGAATGATTGGGGATCCCGAGGAATAGAAACCATTAGATTTTGAGCGACTTTGGTTTATAGAGTAAAGTGCCATGTCTGGTGTGATGCCCATGGCCATCCATGGGAAAAATTCAATTTTTCTTCCAAAAGTCGTATTTAACCCTCTAGTGCATAGCCCCGCCTTTAAGCATGGTGTATAAATTATTGTCTAAAATATATAATTAAAAAAAAGATTTTATTTATGAATTAAAATACATTCAGTAGGGTTCAGGCTTTCATTTTCCGGTCATTTGACAACTGGATGTAAATTGGTTATTTAATTATAAACACGGTTGTACTCGAAAACAGAAATTTGACAAAAAAAATTATCATTTTCTTTGTTTATAGCAGTTTTACTGCAGTTTAAACAATGGTTTTGATTGTTCTCGAATTTTGTCAATAGCATTTTTTGAGAAAACCATGCGATTTTTTGAATTTCGATTATTTTTTTAAGGAATTATAAACCAAAACAATCATAGAAAAATAAGTCTCATGTCGAAAAAAAATTAATGCATTAGAGGGTTAATGTATTCATAAACACTCAAAAATGTGTATTGGCCATCACACAAAAATAACATTCTAAAAGTTTGATGTAATTTCAATGCATATTAGGGGTACCTCCCGAACAAAATTTTGGATTTTTTTCTCGAAAACGAAAATTTTGTGTGGAAACTTTCAGAATGGTTTGTTTGTGTGAAAAAAATACCCTGTGCAAAGTTTCATGTCATGACGATATCATACAGGCATTGAAAAATGTATCAGAAATTATTTGTATCGCAAAACTCAGATTCAGTTTTCTCATGAATTCATATTTACGGTAAAAGATACGTAATAAATGAATGTTGTGGATCACAGTGCGGAAAAGTTCATCTTACGGATGTAAGACATTTTATCTTACTCAAATGTTGAATGGAAAATGTCATTTGTCAAGGATATTTTTCAATGAAAAATAAACGCAATTTTTTTTCTCTGTTAAAATTGTTGAAATATTTTATTCTTCAAATGTGTTCTTCATCTTTTGCTCGACTTTTCTCTATTTTGATTTCGTTTTTGTTTGTTTTCTCATCTTTATTTTTTTTATTTGCATTGAATTGTATTTGCAAGTGTGTGTGTGTTTGTGTGTTGATTTTGTCTAATTCTAAATATTGTACTGCCTGATATCGGTTAAGTGATTTAAATTTGTCTTATGATTTATGTAAATCGGTTTTAACAATTTTCGTCTACAAATTACAATAAGCTTATTCAATTTGTTACATAATTCAAATGACTGAATGAATTGTTGTTCAGTGCTAAGTTTAATGGTTGTTTTAGCCATAACCGGACAACAGCCAGCAAATTTAAAACCAAATCGTCGTGATGACGGTGCCATTTTGCGAATATTTTTTGTTCGTTTTGGAAATGCGGTGTCAACAGATGTTGGTGATAATGTTGTTGATGATGACGTCGACGACGACGATGATGATGATGGTTTGTCACATTTTTTCGGTAAATCTTTGCGTTCAATAAATTTAATCATTGATTTTGAGCAAATTTTCAACGGCGATTGTGTTGATTGTTGTTTTTTGGCCACAGCACGTGCTTGCAATTTACACACATACTTTGGATGGTAAACTAAAAATGGTATCAACGAATCACCGCACACCTCTTGCATATATTCATAGAAATAAAAATCTTTTCGGCCTCGAATATAAATGGCACCATAACTAAAATACGGTATCAACCATTCGGGCAAATGTTCGTATGGTATGTGTTCGAAGTAAAGTGTTAATTCACGAAATGCAGTTTCACCGAGTGCGCTAAGCGCTTGTATAACACGGGCCAGCCATTTAAATTCATTTGTTGACCAGTCGATGCGCATATCGAAAAAGAAAATCTCCAAACGTTTCGCCAGCAAATATGTGATTTCATGTTCAAAATAACCCCATTTACCGGACAAATAGCCAATTAATTTGCATACCTCATCGACAAATCGATCGTTACACGCACCGGTGACAAACGGTGAAAATACCTCATTACAATAGCCATGCAAATTTTCACCATTTATTGTGCTCGCACATTTATTATCGTCGCGCAATAAATTTTCGGTCGTTTCGGTTTTTATTTCAGTCGCATTTTTTCCACTTTCATCAAACATTGGTTCATCGTGAAAATCTGTGTTGTACATATTACCATCATCAAATTTCATATTTGAATCGGAATCAAAAAATCGTTGATCGTCAGGTGTTTCGGTTTTAATGCTTATTGCCACCGGATTTACCACATAATTTGAGTACACATCATTCGAATAATCGGACTCATCTTTGATTATCACTTTATCTGAATCGGCGGCTACTTCACCACTATCAGCAACGGTCACGCTACTTTCAACACCTTCAGTGCTGGCGCTAGCATCACCACCACCAACACTGCCGCTGCTACTGCCAACGCCTACGCCGCCACCGCCGCCACAATTTCGTGTATCTTTTGTTGTGCCCATAAATTCCGTTTTGATATTTTTCACCAACGGTGAAACGCTCGGTTTGGCTGGCATTTTTCCTTCTTTTTCGTTGCGTTGTTTTTCCAATTTTTCCTGTTTTGCGCGCTCCATTCGAATGTACGCTAATTTCGATTTCATATCCATTTGACCGACCAATAGACACACAAATAAATTACACAAATTAAAATATTCCTCATTGTTGGCCACATCACGACTATGATAATTTTGTACAAGCGCCTTAAGAAAGCGTAACAATCGATCAAGTGTATCGTCTGTACAACCAAAGGCCAAATATTCAATTGTTTTTTGTACCAAATGCGGTAGAATGCAACCGATAAATGGATTTATCAATGTTGTATGCAATGTATATTGGAAGGCTGCATCATCGCCCAACACAATTGCCAGTATTATACTTTGCCATAATTTGGTTAGATCACGAAAATTCCGTTGATTCGACACCCAGTTTGCTTCTAATGTTAATGGACCGGTTTGCTGAAGTGTCACATCACGTAAATACTCTTCACGTAAATCGATCACATCGTCTGCCTGATAATAGAACGTACCATCGCAATCTAAACGCTTCCATTCACGTGCCGTTGAATGTGCACCAATGATGGGCGGCACATTACAGTCTTTGAGCAATTCATTTACAATGCTTGTTGTTAATTTTCCACCCGAATGTCGGGCAAATGTTTTTAAATTGTTTACTGTTTCCCATAATTTGTAGCTAGCATCTTCGGCGAGTATTGGTAAGATGTCCGGATTCAAATCAATATCACCTTTATTGTTCTGCTCCCATATGCATTTTACACTGTTTGCATTGATTCCAATATAGGTTCGTTGACTGCGAATAAGAAAAAAAGAAAAAAAAGGAAAATGTGTAAAAACCAATTATTTTCGATAAAACATCCTTTGAACACCAAAGAAAAAATTGAAAAACAATTTCGAATGGAATATTTCAGTGAAAAATGTCGAATCACGTGAATTTGATGAATTTTCAACATATTTCCTACCGAAGGATCCACTATTTTTTCGTTCGAAACAAACTCACTTATTCTTATCTCGGCTCGACGATGAACTAGATGATGCATGATCGTTACTGTTACTTAAATGATTTGGATTTGATTGAACGGTGCTGGTCTGTTGTTGTGCGGTTAATGTGTGTGTACTGGATGAGTGTTGATTGGTGTTGCCGATACTGCTGCTGCTGCTGCTCGATGACGATGACGATGATTTCTTAGTCTTTGACTTCGATGACGGTGATGATGATGATGATATGGACTTTGTGGTGGCTGCTGTCTGTGTACTCGGTTTCATGCTTGGTGAAGAAGAGAAGAAAAATCAAGAATTATTGTAAACAACCACAAAATGCCAGAAAAAAAATCGAAAATGAAAACAACATTCTCCCATAAATCATCTGATCCAGTAAATCACAGTAAACAAACGGAGCGAACGCCAGAGAGAATGTTTATATGTATTCTACTTACATTGCGTTTCGTATTGTTTATTGCTTTTCGAACATAAAACTAAACAACGAATAAATTAAGTGAATTGTAATGTGTAAAATCGAGCTTTGTGCATCGAATTATCTTGTTCATACACATTTGCAAATGCCACCGAAATGAAAATAAAAATAAATCTCAAAATAAATGAAAGAAAAATAACCGTTTCGAATGTTGTACAATTTCGTTTTGTTTATAAATTTAAAAAAAAAATTGGTCGTAGGTAATAGTGATATTTCTGAATCGAAATGTAATTTGTTTTCGCCGATTGTCACACTCTGCAGTTAAACGCTTTAGTTATTTGACAGGTTTCACATTGATTGAAACAAACGATTCGCCAAACGAACGCGTTTAATCGCATCTCCGAATGAAACGTACACATTTCAACTTGAATACTTTTCACACAGACATAGGCAACACTGCACTCACACTCACACATACACATCGCGGCTACTGACATTTCAACTGTCATAATAGAAACGTGTGTATTGGCCATAGTATGTGCATATTGTCGTGACTTAATTATTTACCATTCTGCCTTTTTTTTTACACACAATTGTGAAATTCCATCGAACATTTGTAACACTTAAAATAAACAAAGTGCAACAACATGGGACTACCAAAAGGGTATGGATGCATTTCGATTGAATTATATTTTTTTTCCCGTTCATCATTTTTACATAGAAGAACAGATGTGTATCATATAATTTTTAATTCGATTTGCAGATGGCTCGATTATAATCGGGTCGGTAATAAAGTTCATGGAACACGTTTCATTGCATTTAAAGTGCCGCTTAAAGAGGTATAAACATAAGTCGATGTGACACTTTTTATACAACATTTGGAATTTTCGCTAATCTTTTTTTCCTTCAAACTTTCATAAACTCTCCTGTCGGCACAGGGAGTCAACAGAGCATGCAATGTGGATGAAGAAAAACAGTGAGTATGACTAACTGAATGGCTAACTAATTTGGAACATTTTGACCGGGTTTTAGAACTTATATCTAGTAGTTATTCTTATTACAATCAATCATCATTATCACAGATTCAATTCACACGTCAGTCGATTCAATCCAATTACTTTAAAGTTTAATTTTCACAAAAATCCAGTCGAATACATTTCAAAACATCGGACAGTAAGAGATAGAGAGAGAGAGAGATAAGCAGTTTGTGTACAAAAAGTGCTTCTCCTTTTTCTCTTTCATTAAATTCTAAATGAGGAATTATATATTGTCAATTGTTAATTATCCATTGATTACCAGGCTTATATCATCTAATGAATTTATTGTTCAACTTTTAGACTATATCCAAAATTACTTGTGGAACTAATCCCAAATCTTGGACTTATTATCGATCTTACGAACACCACAAAATACTACCATCCAGACGTATGTTTCCTTATTATTTCGAGTCATTGTCTTCCAAACCGATTTCATGCATTTTTCTATTTTATTTTCAGGAATTTTCGAAGTTTGGCATTAAATATGAAAAAATACCAGTAGTAGGTCAAGTAGTGCCTAAAAATGAATGCTATATCCAGTTAGTATTTTGAATTTCTCATTTTTAATCAAAATTTTCTTTTTAAATAAATGTTTTTTTTATTTCTCACAGATTTAAAAATGCAGTAAACCATTTTTTGGCAAACAATCCAAATGGTTGAGATGATTTAACATTTGAATTCCATCGAATACGTAAAAACTGATTTTTTTTTTATTCACACAGATAAATTAATTGGAGTGCATTGTACGCATGGACTGAATCGTAGTGGATTTCTGATATGTCGTTACATGATCGAGGCGCTGAAAATTCAACCACTCGAAGCCATTGCCGGTATGGATTTATATCTCTTTGAATTCTTCTTCATTTTTTCATTTTTGTTTGCATTTTAATTTGTGAATCAAATTAAATTTTAGTCCATTTGGTCGGCACGCGGTCATAAATTCGAAAAAGAAAATTATGTTAAACACTTGCAATGTTTAAATTAATCATTTTCGAGCATAGTTCCTGACCGCTGTTCTCCCAAGAACGAAATGAAATTGATTTTTAGTCTTTACTTTTTCTGAGAGGTTTTACTCTATGAGGTTTTAGAAAATGAGGAGTCTTTTTAAAATAAGAATATTGGGTCTTCAATTTTCTGAAACCAATTTATCTCCCAGTTTTTTTTTCGGATTTTTTTTTTAATTAAACCTTCTTGGACGGTTAATTTCAGGAGCTATGTTTTCGATATTTCCTTTAGTTTTTGATGTTGTAGATTTTCTTCAATAAAAATACAGATTTTGGTTTTATTTATTTTTTAGAACAATCATTTAATTTCCTCTATTTTGAAATAAACATTTAAAATATTTGGCTTGAATTTCACCATAGATTTTCCAAATTTATCTTCAATTTCAGCATTCGAATTGGCTCGTGGTCATAAAATGGAGCGTGATAACTATATTGATAAATTGAAGTGTTTAAATGACAATGGAGTAAAAATTCCAAAAATAGCGTCGTTAGCAATAGACACTGAAACGGAAAAAGGGACGCAAACGCATCGCGGCTATTGGATCGATGAAAGAAATATAGCACAAAATCAGAGAACATCAACTGGTTCGAATACATCGTTTGAAGCATCAGAACAAAAACAGGTTCAATTAGTTGGCTGTGTGAATGTACAGCGACGTAATCTTATACCAGACGGTACGGGAAACTATTTTGTACGTGTTATGAAAAAAGATATTAAACGACATGAACCACCATCGCGTCGTGAACCATATCAAATGCCACAATCAATTCATCGAAATGATCGAATACATCCACGAAAACGATCACATCAAAATATACCATCCCAACGGCAGTACCACCATCACCAGCCACGTCCGAATGCGCCTTACCCACCACGACCACCACAAATTCATCACACTGAAAATCCTATGTTTGTGAACAATTCATTGCCGGTGGGTGGTAATAATTTAGCCGAAAATTTATTGAGGATGCAACACGTGAATACCATGCACATAAGGGGTGGCCGTCCCAATCAACCGTTTTAAATACTATTAAATCACTACATCAAATACAATTTTACCAATATCGTTCAATTTTTTTACTGAATAAACATTTCATATATTGTAATACAATTTACATTTGTGCATAACTTAGACAAAGAGAACAAAAAAATATATTATTTTAATAATAAAATATGAAATGCTGAAAAACAATGAAGATATTTTATTTTTTCTGAGTAAAAAAAATCTGTGGAAAAAAAATTGAAAAAAAAAAACAAATATTTTGAAGAAAAAATTCGGCTTGAATTCATACATATTTAATTGAGTGTAACACATACATGCGTGTATGTGTTTTTCTGTCTCAGTCAATTGGCGAACCGTCAATTTTGACATTTCGTTTTTCAGTTTGATTTATATTTTGTACAGCTGTGAGTATTGTTATTACTTGTAGATTCAAGAAAATATCATGAACATCTTGCCGTCTTTAATTCGACCACCGATTTTAAGTGCTTTCCGGCATACTGAACGTATGATTTATCTATTTTTGGCGCAAATATTAAAAAAATATCACAAATTAATGCCCTTTTGATTTTGCTTAAACAGATTCGGTGGTACTTCGAAAAATTTACACAGCCCAACAACTCTCGGTGGATAAATATTTAAAAGATCGACAACATATAAGAATGTCACTGCAGGACGATTCGATAAAATTGAAAAAGGCTAAGTTGAAGAATATAATTAAAATGCCGGCGATTCCATCGAGCCAAATTGTCAATCAATTAACCGAATTTATGCATTTGATTGATGATACCGATGATGATTTTCGGTTGCTGGAACAAGCATTGAATAAACTCAAAAGTGCTCAAACGGAAAATCTACGGAAATATGCAATTGGACGAATTGTCATGAAAACGCTTTATCACTTTAAAAAAGATCAGCTGGCGATAAAGGTGATTTATTACATAAGTTTTTCTCAGAGCTGTGGTGTGGTTCAAATTTTTCATCAAATACTGCTTTGAAAATGGCGATATTCAGATCCGCTCTATTTTTGTTGTTGCAAAGGTGAATATTTTTTAATGTCTCTCTCTCTCTCTCTTTCAGTTTTACAATGATGCGAATTTTCGTGATAAATTCTTTGGAAGTAAACAAACACATTTAATATTTTTTGACCTACTATACAAGCATAGCGAATACACAGAATTATTAAAACATTTTGAAGAATTGAGAAAGCAACTAGATTCGAAACAGCAGATAATCACACGAAGTATATATGTGTTAATATTTGCTGTTTGTTACCAGCAGAACACCGAAGAGTCTTTTAAATATGCACAATCATTGAATGAACAATATGATAAGAAAATAACGCAAGCCCATTGTATATTTTTGTCAGCATTGGCCTTAAATCAAAATGCTCCACATTTGACAAATCAATTTCTGTCGACACTCTGGCCATCGGCGCACGAGGCAATCATTAGCTTACGTTTGCTTGCATTTTTAAAAATGCATAAATTTGTGGATGTATTGCAATTTCTACGGTCTATATTACTGATTTATGACAATAATAAAACACCAAAAACTGATGTGATTTCAAATGAAGCGGTGAGATTAAAATTCAAAATTTGTTAAAAATTCATTCAGACGAAACAAAATTGAAGAATTATTGTCTTTTTTTAGATTGAAATGGCTGGACAAGTCTTTGACGAATCTTGCCAAGACGAGAGACTCCGAAATGATTTTCAACAGATGCGAGATAATTTACAAACACATGGCTATTGTGTTGAAAAAACTATAAACAAGATGATTTTTGAACCATTCCGTGAGGCAAAGATGACCACCTTGAATTATGAACGTCTTTCAATTCAAAGCGAATTCAATCAGTTCTTTTGATGTCAACAATTGATGCAATACATTTTGTACAAAGTAGTTTTTAGGATGACACCAATTTTACGAAGTGTTCGACTTCAATTGGGAGCCAGACTCGATGTTTGTATAAAACCGATAATGAAAACGAGGTCCGCGATTTTTTATCTATCTTGAATTTTTTAACTCGGCTTTGATCGGTCATGACCATTGACCACGGTCAGTTAAAATGTTTCAGTTAACATGATACAACGACATAAAGATGTATTAATGAAATGTTTTCAAATCCAAAAAATTCGATCGATATCTGCTGTATTTTTTTCGAGCAAAAAAAAAAACTAATTAAAAATCTTGTACGTATGATTTGAATAAAAAAAAAATTGAAAAGAAATGTGTACAGAATCATTTATTTATCACACTGACTAGTCTCTCAAAAATTCATTGAATTTAAATTCTTATTTCGATTTAATAAATGCTGTGCACCAATTTTTCCGTCGTTCCATTTGTTTGACGAATCGATGTACAATGGTCTGATACGGATGATCCATATGATATTGTGTGTTCAATGGTATGCCGACTGTTCGTTTTACTGTCGGCGAAAGTAGCAGTAGATTTTGGCCGAGTGCACACATTGATGATGTGCACCAATACAACGTAAGACACGATGGAACCGATGCTGCAATTGGTATAACAGCAATTGTAATTCCACGAAATACATTTGTCATCACAGTCATAAATTTACTAGACGATCCACCTTTTTCAAGTGCGCCCAATTCAATGTTGGTTAGATTTATGATGGCCCACAGTACCGGCAGTATGTACGATGCATCCGATTCAATTAAATTTGGTATCCATCCAAATCCGCCGACGGTCATTTGGGTGTATATTGCCATTGCGCTGATCGAATTTGGATCCGGTTGCATTGTCAATATATTTCGTATGGCAATCGAATGACAAATCCAAATTGGAATTTGAAACCAAAACAAGACGGTCGTTTTCAACGGATGACAATTATCACGTTCGATCATCGATCGATATTGTTTATTAAATGATCGTTTGTAGAGAAAAAATGAATCTTTTTCACCCAAATTGTATTTCTTTTTGTAGACGGCCACCTCACGTTTCAGATCGTCGTTCATTGCCGGCAATTCGTTTTGTAAGATATTATGTAGTCGCACTTTTATCTGTTGTGCGTATACAGCCAATGGAAATGTGATCAACCGCAATCCAAATGTATAAACAATAATTGTTGCCCACCATGGTAGACCGGTTAAATCGTGAAACGATACCAATGCATTTTGGAAATAGGACACCGTTGTACTGTGCGAAACGGTCGCATAAATGTCAGCGAATGTTTCGGTAAATGATTTATGACGTTTTGGCATAAAATACACTGATTCACGACTTATTAGCGTTGACCGATACAACACTGTGGAAGTACAACAAATTGAATACGCTGCACTCGATGCGATTTCATTACAACTGATCACACGTAAATGATGATGAACGTGAAGTGATGAGAGTTTTGGTAAACGCTGTAAAATATTCATCTTCTTCTGATAACACGGTTCGTGTTTATTTATGCTTTTTAATTGAGGTTATGTCATGAACATTCCATACAAACACTAACACACACCTGTCACAAATACATTGGCGCTCACTTTTGACGTTTCGACAACAATTCGGTTTCATTTTGCTGTTCGGCACAAACTATTTGAATTCCATCGGTCATCATTTTCCCCTTGAAACCGGCGAAAAATTACCATTTTTCTTCAGATTATTTTTGCAGTTGGACACAATATCATGGTCGATAATTTTACAGTGGGTCATCAAGCCTTTTTGCAGGCCTGTGCCCGATTCAGTGTGATGACTCCAAATCAGTATTTGGATATCATGAAAGCGGTAAAAACTAAATGTACGTCGACCGAAAGGGAACACAAATATTTTTCTATAACATTTTAACGATTTGCTTTTTTTTCTCTAAAAAATAGATTTCAACGATGAAAATGCGGCAAATGATGAGGATGCGGCCGTTCGAAAAATGGTCGACGAAATCAATGCCAAATTGATTGAACGTGAAATTGATCAACGGCTAAATTTTGTACACTATGAATGGGATGACGTATGCGTGGAGTTTTTGATCTTTTGTAACACATTCGCAACAATTGGGTAAGTTTCAATGTGACGACACAGTCTGGCACCACAAATTTCAAGAAACCGACGATAAGACATAGACATAACTCAAATATCAACTGTATTTTTTTTCGTTCTTAAAATGCCGGGTATTTCATATGTTTCAAGATATGTGAAAAGCATTCCGTGGAATTTTCTTTGTCGAACTGTGTTGTTCAGAGCGTTAAATATTTTGTACTTTGTTTACATTTTTGTGCTTTTATATATAAACAAATATTTTACTTCAGTCCATCACCAATCGCCAATGAAGTCGAGTGCAATTTCATGAAGAGTATCATGGAAAAAATTTTGATGAGCGATACACATTCCATCACAATAATGTCGGCAATTCAATTGTGTTCGACATCATCGCAAGCCACTCAGTCACAGGCAACATCGAAAAAAATCACCAAACAACGGGCCGAAGAATTGTTGGACGAATGGGAGAATATCGGCTATTTCATGGCAACCGGCGATATAATCACATTGGGCCCAAGGGCTATTGGTGAATTTCGTGATACATATCGAACGAAATTTGGTGATTTTATACAATGCTGTTTTCTTTGCAATGGACTTGTGCTTCAGGTATAAAAATAAAGAATGCCATTTAAAATATATGCCTTTAGATCGAATAATTTTCCGTGTCGTTTCATTTTACAGCCGAAATTCTGTCCGAATGACCAATGCGATGCAGTGCTGGACAAGAAATGTTTCAACAATTATGTGGCAAAAAAGAAAAAGTGCCCAGCTTGCAAAACCGATTGGAAAGAAGATGCATAGCACTCATTCTCCCACAATAATCATTCACATTTCATGAACAAAAATATACCAAAATAACATTAAATTTAAGAAAAATTACATTGTTTAACTATTACAAGTCAGATCTGATAAACACAGTGGCCGGCGTATATTTGAAACAAAAATGTCGGAAAAAATAAAAACAAACTCAACTAAATATCCTCAAATGGATGTTTTTTCTTCTAAATAGAGAACATGAATGGTTCTTAGCTTCACCGAATGGAGGTCGATCGATTGTTGTTAAGATTTACTGTGTGATCCACCACAAATAGGTATCAAAGTTAATGTGACCCAAATATCGGAAATATTACTTCAAGTTCACAATTCAATTCTAATGATTTTTGTCGATTCGAAAAATTTCTTGAATAATTATTTATTTTTTTATTTTATTATAAAATTTCGAATAAATGAACTCTTATTCTATTACGGTTCACCGAATTTTTTTTATTTTATGACTTCTATAGTTTCGAGAGTAATATTGTGGTCTTAGCCCTCTGCTTGGATGGGTGAATTTTTTTTCCTTACTGAAATATTTCAAATCTAATAACAGATTTGAATTGTAAATATATTGTACATTTCTATACAACACAGCGAATTCGGCATGTGAATTTTAACGACTCAGTTGAATTTTTTCAAATGTGATGGGTGATAATAATTATTACCCCTTCAAAATTTTCAAAGAATTCTTTCAATTTGCTAGGGAATTTCGCCAAAAAAGTAAGGACCTTTTTTTTTTGCTCCTCACTTTTGTTTTCAATGTAAGAAAAATTCTTTAAATTTGCTAGGGATTTTCGCCGAAAAAGTGAGGAGCAAAAAAAAAAAAAACGAAAAAAGTACATTTTTCGCAAAATACACTTCACTTTTTTGCTTACCCCCCTCGATTTTTTTCAATTACCCCCCCTTAAATTTTTTCCTTGAGGACGTATGGGTATAAACGATTTTTTGAAATTTGAAATCGACCCATCCTACTTTTAATTAAGATGAAGCCATTTGAAAAAATAGGAATTACAAAATATTTTCACGCCAAACGTATTTTTTTTAAAATAATAATTCCTGTATTCTAATCTAGTAACATTTTTTGTTCAAATTTCATCAAATATTGAAATGGCGATTAGACGAATTGATTGGTTTTATGTGTGCCATTGAACGTAGCCATTCGCTTAGTTATGATATTCAATGTCATTCGGTTAAATATACTGAGCGTAAAAAAGAGGTAAGTTCACTTGTGTTAGTGTTTTCAAGTTCACAGTGCAGTAACTGCGATATCGTTTGATTATCACTTTTTGTGGGCAATTTGCATCACAAACAAAGATCAATTAAAATTAATTTGATTGAATCAGTCAATCATTGGACATCTATATCCATAGAAAAAAAAACAGTGTAATAAACAATTTAGCATGAATCTTATGTAATTCACTCTTTGAATAAGTAATTTAATAACTGGAATTATTGTGAAATCATATTTCGTTTTTCCATTTATTTCAATTCAAATTAATTGAATAATTGATGAAAGAAAATGTAATTGTGGTGACCACCGCAGTGCATATTAATTAATTGGATTTTTTTTCAATTCTATAATTAGACGTCGTCAAATCCATTCCTGTAAAATGTACAAAAAAACTTGCACCGAACTTTTGAAGCAACCGGCCGAATCGATCAAAGAATGGTTGAATTCATTTGATACCGTTTTGGCAGATTGTGATGGTATGTCTCTTTCAATGTAACATTAAAACTCAAATAATTTCGAAACTTTCTCTTTCTCTCTATCTATGCAGGTGTTTTATGGGTGACAAACTATGCGATTCATGGAAGTCCGGACGTGATAAATCGATTTCAGGAGCTCGGTAAACGGGTGTATTTTGTTACAAATAATTCCACAAAAAGCCGATCGGTAATCATCCATTTGAATGAAAATGTTTATAAATCGAAATCTAATCACTGCCCTTCGTTGTGACTTTGTGTATTACAGGGTTTTATCGAAAAAGCACACAAATTGGGCTTCAACATCAACGAAGGGGGCATTATATCAACATCATATGCTGCAGCAAAATATTTGGAGAAGCGAAATTTTGATAAAAAAGTCTATGTGGTGGGAACGACTGGCATCACACAAGAATTGGATAATGTTGGCATCAAACACACTGAACCTGGTCCAAACATAGAAAAAACGCTGATTAAATGTAACATTTTAACAATTTGTATTGTTTTCTTCAAAAAAAAAAGGTCCGGACGTCATTGAAACCAATTACATTGATGTGCTGAGTAATTTCAAAATGGATCCAGAAGTTGGTGCGGTGATTGTCGGTTTTGATGAGCATTTTAGCTTTGCAAAAATGATGAAAGCAGCCAATTATTTAAACGATCCAAATTGTATATTTATTGCGACAAATACGGACGAACGATTTCCATCGAAAATTGGCGTTGTACCGGGAACCGGTATGCTTCTGCTTCCTTTCAATGTAATTCTGAAATTCGAATGATTCCTAAACGCGCGCTCTCTCTCTATGCAGGTTCAATTGTAAAAGCCGTTGAAACATGCGCCGAACGTATACCAGTTATAATGGGCAAACCGAATCCATCGATTTGTGAGTCGTTACTCGGTGAAAATGGCATCATACCTAAACGAACATTAATGATTGGCGATCGATGCAATACAGACATTTTACTTGGAACGAATTGTGGCTTTCAAACACTTTTAGTCGGTACAGGCGTTCATCATTTACACGATGTACACGGATGGAAAAAGAGCAAAAGTGACGATGATAAAAAACTCATACCAGATGTTTATCTACCAAGACTCGGCGATCTTTTGCCATACATGGACTAACAATGTTAACTTTATAATCTGTTCTATTCATTTGTATCTTTTAAAAAAAGATAGTCAATAAATAAAATTTTTATAAAAAATAAATAATGGCATGGATCAAGTAAATTTTCAGCTATGCTTCACGTGACATTTTTGATTAAAGAAATTGTTCATCAAATAAACGATAAGGAAATGACGCATTTTTCAATAGAAGCATTTCTGTATTTTGGCATGGAGAATGCTGTCATATGAAGAGAGACAAAGCGGGACAAATGCCGACTCCAAAATCGATAAGCAATAAGATAAATTGGCTTTTGCACAAGTATATTGAAAATGAAATTCAAATACACGCGCCCAAAAAAACATAATGTCATATAATTTGGACAACGTGCATCGTTAATTGTGTCAAGGTTGACATTTGAAAAATGTATCTTTATTTCGTGTTCTCTCTTTCTTGTGAACAGCATTGCGTACATACACATCGAAAGAGCAGCGATTTGACTTTCTCTATCTCTGTATGTATGCAACTTTTCTCTCTCGCTCGCTTTCTCTCTTTATTTTTATCGTTCATTGTCGCGAATGTCAGGCGGAGGATTACAGTATTCAGTATTGTTTTCATCGTGGGGAGGACACAGTGTGTGTTTTTTGTTTTGATTATTACAATTATTGGTTTTGTTTGTGATACATCAGTTTTTACACGTTCTCTTTATCATTCTCATCAAAAACGTAGTATACATTGAAAATTTTGAATGAAAAAATAAAAATTGCGGTAAAAAGACCCGAGACATTCTTCTTCAAAAAAAAAAAACACATTTGACTTACACAAGAATAGAATACGGAACATTGCATGAAAATCATCATCAGCATACAATCTAGACGAATTTATTTTTAGATCATGTTTAAGGAAAGTGCAACCAATCTCCATAACATTCCCGTCGAAAATGGCATCGAATGGTTGAATTCATTTGATACGGTGCTAAGTGAT
The DNA here is from genome assembly GCF_009176525.2 of Contarinia nasturtii. Taxonomy (NCBI): domain Eukaryota; kingdom Metazoa; phylum Arthropoda; class Insecta; order Diptera; family Cecidomyiidae; genus Contarinia; species Contarinia nasturtii. Next base: position 323,205 of record NW_022199493.1, on the reverse strand, counting down.
TGTGATGGTAATTATGTCTATGAAATGAAAAACTTTATAAATCTCAATATCAAAATCTCTTTGCCACATGTATTGCAGGCGTTTTATGGCTCAATAATAAACCGATTGAGGGCAGTAGTGCGGTGTTAAATCGATTACAAGAGATGGGCAAACGTGTATTTTTCGTGACAAATAATGCAACCAAATCGCGTGACACCTATGTGAAATTGGCCCGTGAACGTGGTTTTAATATAACAAAAGAGCAAATCATTACACCAATTTTGGCCATCGTCACCTATTTGAAGAGTTTAAATTTTGAAAAGAAAATTTATACCATCGGACGTGCTGTCATTGATGAATTAAAACAATACAATATTTATTGTGCCGATGAATCGGAAGAAGAGCTTATTAATACACATTATACAAATCTAACGATAGATACGTTGAAATTAGATCCAAATGTTGGTGCGGTTTTAGTTAATTACGATCATAATTTTCATTATTCACACATCTTAAAAGCGACCAATTATTTAAAAGATCCAAATTGCCTATTTTTGGCCACATGCATGGACGATCGAATCCCGTCGGACAGTGAAATGATTATTCCCGGCATTTCTCCGGTAACATGTCACTTCTTCCTATTCAATGTCATAGATAAATTCAATACATTTCTAAACGCTATTTCTCTCTCTCTCTCTCTCTCTCTCCCTCTATTTTAGGTCGTGCGAAGCATTGAAGCATGTTCGTATCGTAAAGTGAATAATCTAGGTAAACCAAATCCAGCCATTTGCCGAACTATTTTAAACGATGGCATCACCAAACCGGCACGTACAATTATGATAGGTATTATCTATGATTGGTAATTATATCTTTGAAATAAATCATTAAAAATCGAAATCGCATTGATTTGGTAACTTCTTTTCTTCTGCTTCGGTATGGCAATGTGTGCATTGCAGGCGATAACTGTCGGACGGACATACTTTTGGGAAAAAATTGTGGATTTCAAACGTTACTCGTTGGCAGCGGTGTACACAAGTTGAACGACATTCAACAATGGCAAAACAGCCAAAATACCGACGATACACGTTTCATTCCGGACTTATATATTAACAAATTAGGCGATTTGATGACATTTCTACAATGATTATTATTTATTATGTATGTGTATGTGTGAATAGATGAGCGTACGTCTACACGACTGTTTTTTTTAAGAGAACCTTTTTTTCACTTTTCATGAAAACGACAACATTTTCAGAGAAAGAAAAATTACTCGAACCTTTCAATGTGTAATATTTTTGGGATTGTTTTTCTTTTAAACGTAACAGAAAAAAAAGAACCTATTATGTATTTGTTACCAATATGAAATGTAATTGAATTAAAAAAATATATATATTATCAAAATTATGAAAAATCACCGATGTTTTAAATTATGATTATTTTTTGTAGTCTCTTGAATATTACTTTTCCGCACACACCTAGTGTGTAAGGTAAAGTATTGGAATCGATCGAAAAATTAACACCCATAAAAAATGTGTTTACTGGGTGTTTTTGGGGCCAGGGAACACGAATCTAGCATTTTTTCGATGTCCGAATGTATGTGCGTACCCTATACCCTGTACGCTGTACGCAAAAATTTGTTAACACGATAACTTTCAAACAAGAAAAGTAATTCAAAATATGATTTCACAGGATGATTGGGGGTGCCGAGGAATAGAAACCATTAGATTTTGAGCGACTTTGGTTGATAGAGTAAAGTGTCATGTCTGGTGTGATGTTCATGGGCATCCATGGGAAAAATTCAATTTTTCTTCCAAAAGTGATATTTAATGTATTCTTAAACACTTAAAAATATGTATTGGGGGGTTTTTGGGGGGTTTTGGGCGAATATGACGTTAGTTTTGCGATACAAATAACTTTCGACACACTTTTCATACAAAAATTTCAAAAAAATTGGATTTTTGTATGGAAGCCATGTCTGTATGATATCGTAATGAGCTGAAACTTTGCACAGGTTATTTTCATCACACAAAAATAACACTCTGAGAGTTCGATGTAATTTCAGTGCATATTAGTGGTACCTCCAATTTTGTACGCTCAAAAACGAAATTTTGTGTGGGAAGTATTTCTAATATGCATTGAAATTTCTCCAAACTTTCGGAGTGTTAACTTTTTGTGAAAAAAATAACCTCTGCAAATTTTCACATGATTACGATATCATATAGGCATGGCTCCGATACAAAAATTCCCATTTTTAGTAGTTTTTGTATGAAAAGTGCTTCGAAAATTATTTGTATCGTAAAACTAATGTCAGATTCAGTTTTCTCGTGAATTCTTTGAGTAAAAGATTTGTAATAAATGCATGTTGTGGATCACAGTGCGGAAAAGTTCATCTTACGGATGTAAGACATTTTATTTTGAAAAACACTGATTATAAGACGCAGTAGACACTTTATATATTTTTTTAAAATGAAGTGATTACCAGTGGTTACTAATACTAACACTGAAACTAAGTTATACCAGAAAAAGAAGTCAGCAACTTCTCACTACCAATTCAACTCATCATCGATTATTTTGCATTTATAAATCAAAATGAATAAAATGAAAACAAGTACTCAAATATATCATTGAACTTGCTACTGAATTATTGAATTTCATTGTCGAATCGTGTTTATGGTCATAAATTCAATGATTATTTAATAGAGATATGATGAATTCATTGCTGTTTTGTACAGAATTCATTTACTATGACCGCAGCTAAATAAATACATTATTCGATGTTTGTCATGATGTTTATAATCGAGAACCAAAAGAATACATAAACAGAGACTTCATATTTTTAATAATAAATAATAACTGCGCCGAACAGCGTTTTTCCTCTTTGGTGGTTTATTTGAAATATAATAAATAAATATAATACAACTTAAAAAAAAATTCATCAGGCAATTTGGAGTGAGACAAATAAATGTCTTTGTTATAAATTTCAAAATGTACAAACTTAAAATTCAAATATGAAAGACACTTGCACCGTTTACAACTCTCCTCAAGCGTTATCATTTGTAGAAATAGCAGTCAACGGACCTGGAAGCAAGCACAAAAACGAATGCTTGCTCGAGTATGTCTGTATTTAGTTTGCTGCTGCTGCTCGCATTGCTCCAAAAAAAGCAGCAATTATGTTACTTGTTTACTTGACAAAAAATGCTAGCTTTGACAAAAAAATGTTGTGTGTTTTCTGTTTATTATTATTTTAATTTTTCATCTTCTCATAAAATCGCTTTATATTTTATTAGATTTATCTTACTACATGAGCTTACAATGTAATTGAGTGTGGACTACAGATAACAAAGAAATATGAATTTTCTTAAAAATTGAACAAGTCATAGTTATCATGTATAAATAAAGTTTTTTCAGCACGCATTGGTTCGATTGATGCCCGTCTTCTTTGTATTAAGCAACCAGCAATTGAAAAAGCACTTTCCGATTTGGCTGTTGTTGCTGGTATTCCCAGAATTACTTTGGCAACCGCAGACATTTTTGGAAATGATGACTCATTTTGACGCCAAAAACTCAAAACACATGCTGGTATTTCTTTCTTCTGAGCAAATAGTTCCAGTTCCTGTTCTAAATTACTACTTCCGTGAATCATATTTATGTGTTTTGCAAGTAATTTCTCCCTTAATGATTTGGGTTGGACTGTGGTGTCTCTGTCATCCAAAATTGGCGCCTCCGATATAGTCTCATGGATATTTATCTTCATTGATTGCGCAACTGTTTCGATGACTTCAACCTTTGAATATCCTTTATGAAGAAAATTAAAGAAAGAAACAATAATTAGCAAATGCCATGTCGCAGTATCAAAAGTGTGAATCAAACTTTGATATAAAAGAAACAAACCTTCTAAATTTAACCATTCATTAATGATTTTTAAATGCTGTGTTGAAGGGTCCAAAAGCGCACTGGCAATTGCTTCCATCGGTAAAGGCATTCTTCTATTCAAATTTGTCAAAAGAATATCGGCTGCCTTTTCAATTAAATCATCAGTCGTCATCGCGCGCGCGCTGACGAATGTATTCAATACACACATTTTCATCAATAAATGCATAACGCGCCAGCGCTAACGCGCTGGCATGTTCAAAATTAACCCCCCTTTGATTTTTCAACTGTACCCATGCATGATAGCACCTAAGAGAGGTTTAACCTGAATTTTTAAGTTTCTGATCGAAAAAATTAAAAATTAAGGGGTAAAGATCCCAGACCTCGTAGGGGATGAGGGGAGGGGGTGGGCAGCTACCCTAAAAAATTTCTCTCGTCATTCTGAACAACTTTGCCATACATCACTTTTTGATCCAATGAGGTTTTGGACAAGTTGGGTACTCCCCCCCACTAATACCCAAGGGGGGCAACCCCCCTTTTCACCAAATTATTTTTTCTTCATTTACTATTGATCTATATAGTTAATTTTGAAATCTGGACGTGATACCACTTGATAATATCCATTTTGTCCCCAAAAATTGACCTTTTACAGGGGCTGATTTTTTTCATATCCCGAACAGGTCCAATATTTTTGATCCTTAAATCAGCTTTCCCCAACCCCAATTCATCGTTCCCCATCATTTTCAAAACTTAAAAAAATGAAATTTCTCAAAAAAATCGATTTAAAGAGGATGTCGTAAAGTGTAGTTGTGCCGAAAAAAATATATGAGAACCTGGCGTGACAGAGATGGCGCTTCTTAAATCGAGTCGCGTTCAAAAACATTGTCAATATACAACGCAAGTGATACTCGGAAATTATGTATTTTGATGAGAAATAAGATCCACAAGTTTTAATTGTGGAAAGAAATGCGATCAATTTCGAGTCAACAAAACACTCCGACTACATATAATTATAATCATCCTAAAAACTTGTGAATCTTATTAACTTTTCAATTAAAAGTAGGGGTACTCCCCATACAAAATTTTCTCAAAAACGAAAATTTTGTATGGGAGGTACCCCTAATTTTGATTGAAATTTCTTCAAACTTTCAGAATGTAATTTTTTGTACAAAAAATAGCCTGTGTAAAGTTTCACGTCATTAAGGTTGCATAAAAGCATGGTTCCCATACAAAAATTCAATTTTTCGCGATTTTTTCAAAGAAACTCTGTTAAAACTTGAATGTATCTCAAAATTAACGTCGAATTCGGGTTTCTCGTGCCAAAAAAGCCCCCAATACAAATTTCAAACTTGAATTTACGTCTCTGGGGAAAGATTTATCGAATAAAAAAAAATTGCATACCATACCCCTTATGGGTACACCATCATGGTGTCACTATGGATACACCGATGCACGAATATCGCTGAAAAACAAAACCAGCCTATTCCTCGCAACCCCCAATCACCTTGAAAAATCAGATTTGGATTTGCTTTTCTCTAAGAAGAGTTATCGTGCTAACAAATCACCTATTGATTTTTTGCGTACACCATACAGGGTACAGGGTACAGTGTACAGGGTACAGGGTACAGGGTACAGTGTGTACAGGGTTCCCCACATTAACAAGGCCAAAAAACCGTTGCTATGTGATTTTCTATATCCAAAACGCATAGAAAAATGATTTTTAGCGATTTCAAAATTTTGGGCTGATTGCAATACTTTACTGCACACAGTCGGTGTGCGGAAAAGTAATATTATAACAACCCGTATGGAAAAAAAGTATCTAAGTCACTATTGACTATAGTTATCTGAATTGATTATTTTTGAAATTTTGTATGGAAAACATTCGACTACAATCATTAAGTCAGTCAATCGATTATTTTGGGACGTTTTGACTGTCAGAAGACTATGATTATTTGCTAACTATATAAAGTTAGCTGCTACGGTTGACCATAGCTTGCTTTAATTGATTAAAATTAACATACTGTTAACTAATTTTAACTAAAGTTGTTTATTTTTACAATGCATAGTCAATACAAGTCATTCAATAGTCAGTCAATTTTTTGCACACGGGAATAAATATCTAAATGAACAAATGCGTCAAATGAAGTCCAAGTACGACGGGGAAGCCAAACAAGTGCAGTTATTTAGCCACATTCACTGAGATATAGAATGTTAATTAGCACATGTATGCACAATTGCACACATACAGTCAACAAATCAATATGTGAAGAAAGATTATCATATATAAATAAATAATTATATTCCCGACATAGGTTTATAGACATTGGAAAATTATTCTAAGTTCTGAGCTATAATTTAATTTTAATTGCAAACAATTGAATCAATCGAACTGTTCTGGGTGTACAATTGATTTTTTTCTGCGTATCTAGAAATCAGTTGAGATTATTCATTCTAATCGACAAAAGATGTTCAAACAAACTGCTACCGACCTAACCGCAGTCTCAAAACAATTAATTGAAAAATGGTTGAACTCATTTGACACCGTTCTTTCGGATTGTGATGGTAAGTCTTTTATTCCTATCAATGCGTATATTTTAAATATTTTTTTCGAGGAGATTTAATTTTGAATTATTTTATTTCATTTTTTTTATCCCATTATTTTCAATTAAGCTCTATTTTGTGAATTTTTATGAGAATTGTTGACATTTTTTTTACATCATTTCCTTAGGTGTCCAATGGGCTGGCAGAGAATTGTTGCCCGGCAGCAAGGAGGTGACAAATCGTTTACAAAAATTGGGTAAAAAAGTGTACTTCGTAACAAATATGTCGGTAAGAAGTCGTTCCGAATTGCATACGGTAGTGGCAGGTTATGGCTATAACATATCCGTCGATAAAATTGTATCATCAGCTTATGCTACAGCCAGGTATCTTCAAGATATGAACTTCGATAAAAAGGTGTATTTGGTTGGATCGCTTGGCATCTCACGCGAACTGGAAGGCCTTGGCATTCGATACATTGACTCGGATAATTGTGACAAAGTGAATGTGCTTGATGTAATATCAAATGGAATTGAATTGGATGAAGAAGTTGGCGCGGTCATTGTGAGCTTTGATCAAAATTTTAGCTACTCAAAAATGCTCGAGGCAAGCAATTATTTGAAGAACCCAGAATGCTTGTTTATTGCCACAAATTTCGATGAACTGTATCCAACAAAAAATGGAACCATTGTGCCAGCAATCGGTAAATAGACGAAAATATCAAGTTGACACGAATACCGTAATAATAAATTTAAATTTTGAAGGACCAATCATTCGTGCAATTGAAGTTACTTGCAAACGTGAGGCTAAAATTATTGGCAAACCAAATCCAAACATGTGCAAATATTTGCTCGATCAAGGAAACATTATCGCCGAACGAACTCTTATGATTGGCGATTCTGCAAAATATGACATTTTATTTGGTTACAATTGTGGGTTCCAAACACTTCTGGTCGGATCCGGTGTGAACGGCATTGATGACGTTTATAAATGGCAAAAGAGCAATATCGAAGGAGACAAACAATTAATACCCGACACATACCTTCCAACATTGGGCGACTTACTACCATTTCTATAGTATTGAAGACTTCTATGCTTCTGCTCATTCAAACCACTTGACTAACTCACACATAGAAGAAAAATGTGCGCATGAGTTTGAGCGGTTCGATAACATAATAATATTGCATTATTAAAAAATGAAATAAATAAGCAAAAAGATTTTCTTCTTTATGTCTTTCTATTTTTCTCTTCTCTTGCTTAAGAAACATTTGTTTCGACAATAAACAATTATTACAGGGTCAATACAATATTTTCGAAAAACTTTGCTTTTAAAATAAAAATGATATAACCACAACAACGAATTTCATGAGATTCATATTGTACAACGAAATCATGCAACATTTGTTTGACCTACAACGCAGTTAAAAGTATTTGGTAATTGAGTTACTGATAATATTAATTAAGAGCTGTTCATCTGCAAACAATGTCCATCGCTAAGTATGTTTCGTATGTATATTTGCCCAAATATTCCGTTTCTTTCTAAAAAAAAATCACTCATATTCAATTTATGACGCAAGAACATAAATCAGGGACTGTTTCTCTGGAGAGAAGAAATGATGAGGAGGATGCGATTTAGGAGGAAAATGTGTTTTTAACCAAGAAAAGATATTTTGTGATAAATATATTTTTTGATCAAAAGAATTCCGTATTTCATTTCATATTTTTCAACATATATGCAGAACTTATTCAAATTGTTGCCATGTAATGCATTTGCTAGTCATTTTGTCCAATTTTTCTTTCCAACGATATTGATAAATTAAAAAAAGTAATAAATCTACTTATTTTACCAATGTGTCGGTTTTGCCTAGCGTTATGCTCGCCTGTTGATCACTAGGCGGATATTACCCCAAGCATATTAGGCGAGCATAGCGCTAGGCTTCGATGCCGCATCATACGCAAGCGTCGTTTGAAGACAATCAACGCAACTTGATTCATAAAATGTTTGCAAAAAAACCATTGTGCACAATATATTGAATAATTGAATGTTATATGTCATCTTAAAAATTATATTCGCTTACTTTAATGTTTTTAAATAATTTATTAAATTACAATTCAATAAAATTTATATTTGATAACACGTTTTAGACAATAATATTTACATCCCGCCTAAAGACAGAGCTATGCACTAAAGGGTTAAAATAATTTGTTTGATTTCATTTTATTAGTTGTGGAAATAATTATTTATCGAAGTTATACTCAATTAATATTAAAATTTCATACAAATTATCTTGTTTCATTTTGATCAAACCAAAATTGGTGTCCCAACAAACTATACTAACCTCCTTAGTCTCGATCAAATAAATTGTAAAATGTGAATAACAAACTAAAGGAAACTTATGTAGCCGTCGTCCATAAATAAATTTCACAAATTTTTGTAATAACTTCAAGAAAAAAGTGAAATGACTTTCAGATTATAAACAAATTTAAGAGGAAGAGCACCCCATATAAAATTCTTTTCAGGTCCACCCAACGACTCCTAGGTAAATCGTTTCAAAATGTTCAAAATCTCTTTAATATCCTCAACTGCAATCAATTTGGTACAAAAACAATGCATAAAATGGTATTCTTTTATGATTATTCAATAAGCAAGAGCATAATTTGTAGTACATATATAAAAGTTTTAACGAATATACTTACATTTATAAAATGCTGAGCAAACAATTTCCCAAAATGGAAAGATTCCCAATACATTGACGAAGAACCACGGTAGCATTAATAAGTTTATTTTCTAGAAAGTGTAAGTGAAAACAGTAGAAAAAAAGTGTCCTTTTCCCATTCAATTGAATGTATTTCTTTATATAAAAAAAACCCAAAAATTCTTACGGTTTTACTGCCAATAATCAAAACAAATGCCGTAAATAATTTATACACAATGATCTTGGTGACGATTGGATTATTTTCGCATTCACCATGTATGCAAAATCCATTTAAAAAATTATCTTGGAATTCATCGGCACTTTGTTTTTTACAAAGTAAAATAATTGCCAAAGACAGAACTTCAAAATATGCCCAAGCTATAATAATCCGATGTATCAACGAGTGCTTACGCCTGATCAAGTCTGGTTTGTTGCCATCGATTTCATCACATAATTTTGATTGACTTTCCATCAAATGAAGTTCCTTTGCATTTCGACGATTTTTGGCATGCAAACTCTTATTTTGTATATCGCTATACATCCAACGAATGATAAATTGTAAACAAAACATTTTTATTTTCAATAAAACTAATTGAAATATATTTGCTACAGCACAATAATAGAAATAAAAAAAAAACAATTGACATTTAAACAATAGTACGAGATGAATGTTGCGAACACACTAAATTGAATAGGAATACTGAAGAAATTATGCGTCATTTAAATGACTATGATTACAGTATTCGTTTTACAAAGGCAATGAGTCATTTAATTGTATCAGCTGTTGCAGTAACTACGATGGAGATACCATTTTTTTTGTAGTTGCTTTGATGAATGATGCTTAAAGTGGTCACGATTAAAACAGCGCCTAAGTATTTTTATTCGCATGCGAGATGAAGATACTGAACTTACAAATGAATGATACTTCAAGATGTCTAATTCGTCCATTTATCGATATTATCCAAAAGGAGTGATCTAAATTCCCCAACTGCATGAAAAAAATGAGATTAATCATTAATAAAGTATTATAAATCAATAGATTTTCTTGGCCATTGTGTGTAAACGTTCAACAACACATGGTGAATGCATACACAACACTGTGTCTATGATAAAAATATAATGATTAAAGCCACAGTGTCATCCAACATCAGTAAACAATCAATAAACAGTGATTTTGAGGTTCAAAACTCGGCAGAGTACCGTTGGAACTGGTTTTGACTAAACCTAGCTATTTCAATCAACAACATTTTTCACCAATTTCGGTAAAATTCAAATTCGTTTCGAAAACACTTACATGTCACATATGATGACAAAACTACTTCCCACAACGGATATATACCGAACACATTGATTACAAACCATGGTAGCATTAAGACAGTGATTTCCTGAAAATAAATATGAAATTTACATTTAAAAATCGGCATAAAAAGAGTGTCATCAATTTATTTCATTTGAATCCTCTTACATTAATGAACAATGTTCAATCAGTGTCACTGAACTTCATTGTTGATTGTCAGTTCGAATAAAATTGGCTTAAAAAAATCTCTGTAATTAACTTACGTGTATTGATCCCAGTGTCAAAAGGATTGAGGAGACAATTTTTAAAACGATCGCCTTAAAAACGATCCGATCACAAAACGAGTGTGAACAAAATCCATCTAAAAAGTTGTCACCAATATCTTTTGTTTTTGTTATTAATAAAACAACTAGAATTAATGTTTCAAAGAAGCCCCAAATCTGGATCAATGTATAAGTGATTGGACGTTTCGATGTATCCGTATCGTAATCATCACCACATAATTGCTCTTGACTTTCGGCAAACGATTGATTTTCTCTTCTCCTACATTCAACTGCCCAGAACAGGATTTTTATAAACATTTTCACTTTTAAATCAAATAAAAACAACACTTCAGAGCTAAAAACACGCAACCGTTATTTATTTATTCCATAAATTGAAGCAATCAAATAGCAAGTAATACAATGATCGTTTTAAAAGCATCGCATATATGATCATTTAAAAATGTGTCATAACCATATGAAACCAGAGATAAGAAATTGCGAGAAAAAAGATGTGTTATGCGATTTATCAGCATCATTTTATTATGATTCACACTAAAATATGTAAAATATGCATTTTGAATTTTATCAGAAAATTCATTTGTTTTGCAACGGTATATTCAGTCATTCATGCGATGTAGTCCGATAAGCAGCCACTTTATAATGCGCCAACATGTTTCGTATTCTTTCACTTCTTTATCTGAAAATGATCATATGGATATGATATTTATCTGAAATAAAATGTTTTCGGTGACCTACATCTATAGTAAGAAGAAACAATGAGTGGCAAAAGTGGAAACACACCAATCGCATTGACGAGAAACCATGGCACCATTAGCACATGACACCCCTAATTCAATAAATCGATTATTTATATGACAAATAACACAATGCAATGGATATGTACCGTAAGATTTCCAAACAACAGTGATATCAGTGTTAACAATCGACCAATTAGCGCTTTTTGAATGAAATTTCCACATCCTTCCACTTTACATAAACCATTTAGAAAATTATCCGTATAATTATGTTCACGTGTACATAGAACAATTATGCACAAGGTAATCTCAATAATTGTCCAAACGAACACAAGATAAAAACCAATTTTATTGTAAAACTTCATGATTCACCGATACAAGCCAATTTTCACCGAAACAAGACTAAACTTTCTTAACTAAAACAATGAACAATTCCCTTCTTCGAGCTTCAAAGATAAAAAGAGGCAATTCCAACAACTCTATGCATTTAAATACTTTATTTACATTTTCATTATCATTAATTGTGACATGTGTGTTTGAGTAACATAGCTATTTTTAGTTCTACAACGTTTGCTTTGTTGAATCAGTCTGTCGGATTGTCCGGGTTTGTCCGGCTTTTCAAGTTAAAACCTGAACGAAAAATGACCATGCTGGAGTATTGACAAATCCACCGTTGACAAAAACATACATTAAAAATCAAGTGATTTTTGTGCAAAGCGAAAAATATTTCGAAGATTTTTTGAGACCAATATTTTTTGATTTTTGAAATGAAAATTTCAATTGAAAATTTTGCGTCGCATCGTCCGGATTTAGAAAAAATCTTTCGCATAGACCGGCCCGGATCGAAATAATTTTTTTTTTTTGCAGGCTTTCATTTTATACTTTGAGCAGCCTTATCGTCCATGGAGCGCAGCATGAAATCGCAATTTGTGACAAGGACGTTGACACACAGAAACATTTAGTCTTGTCAATTATATAACCAGAAAAACTCGCGCGATACATGAGTAACTTAAAATATCACAAATGTAAGTGATGTAATTTTCAATCGATTGTTGTTATACATCTTCTATTTTCCTGACATGTTTTAAATCAAATCAATGCATTTGATTTGAGTAGTATAAGTAGAATTTGCATTATTCATAATTAAAATAAAAAAGTGAAAAAAAGTCAAAAGAACGTGAGAACTTTTCTCCTCTTCTTTGATATTCTTTGTTCTAGAACTTGTATTTTCTTTTTCTTTTCTTTACACTTCTTTTATATTTTTCTCAAAGGAATCTTGAATATATTGGGCATAGAAATCCAAAAAAATACGTTTCTTTTTCTTCGTTCAAACGAAACTTATATCGGAAATGAAGCATAATTTCGCATTCTATACTGAATGACAGCTGAAAATCATATCATGGCTGTATGACAACCGGCTTGAAGTCAAAACAATGCGCTCTCTCACTTACGCATAAACATTTGTGTTGATGTGTTTTGTCGCTGTTCAATATGGTGAATATTTGGCGCGATTTGTCAAGTTAGCACACGTCGATACAGTTATAATGTAAATGAATGTGTGCAGCACGCTCCCAGTGATGCTTCACTTTGAATCGTCACGACTAACGGACACAACATTTTATGTATATCAATCAGTATCACATTTCACAGTCGGCAAACATAAGCGTCAACAACAACATCAGCTGTGACATTTATTTGGACAGTTTGTTTATGTGCCTTACATCAAGCTATATCGTCGAAGTAGTCTAAAAAATTTTTTTACTGTTTTAAATTTGGTCAAGTGAAAAGTGCGTTCTATTTGTTTTGTGCGTTCTATTTGGTGGCAAAATACAAAGAAAAAGTTCACACGCAGTGGAAAAAAATGGCAAATGTCTTGCCGTATTGTGTTGCGTATTCGGAGGGAACCGATGTGTGTCAAAGATGTGGTTCCCAAATTCCCGTAAATTCGCTGCAGTTAGGTGTAAGTTACTTACAGAGATTTTTTAAGCCAATTTTATTTGAATTAGTCAACGACAGTGACATTAATTTAAGTGAGATCAAATGAAATAAATTGATTACACTCTTTTGATTCTAGGTAATGGAGCAGGTAAATATCATTTACGCAGTATGGTGTAATTCATCAATATTTGTCTATAAAACGGCTCTTTTCAATTGCGAAATCCATTTTAGAGTCTTTCTGACGATTGCATGGAGGCAAAATGGTACGATAAAAAATGTTTTTTCAAAGATCGTCGCCCTGCATCGGATTTGGTAATTGATGGTTATGTCAAACTTCGTTATGATGATCAGATGGAAATTCGCAAAGAATTAGGTTAGAATTGTGTCCGAAACTATATAAATAAATTATAATTTATCGGATTTTGCTTGACGCTGTTTGATATTTTGAATTTTTCAGGTATCTGTGTTGGTAGCCGAAAGCGATCAGCCAAAGATGATACCGAAAACAAGCCAGTACAGCTGCCAATCAACGAGTTTTACATTGAATGTGATAGAAAGGAACCGTGTGGCAGCTGCAAGAAGACCATTAAATCGAACGAATTATGTGTGATGAAACTTAACCATGACACCGAACTCAATAACAATTTCAACAGTCAGGCGGTGTGGTATCACTTTTTCTGCTTTGCCGAGCAACAAGAGAAGTATGGATGGTTGAAGGCAGGCGACGCGCTTCCTGGTTTCAAAAAATTGAAAGATGGTGAAAAGGAAATTGTGCTGCGATACATTAGATCGATGGATTCCGACGACGATCGAGCACCGTGTAAAAAGACACAGAAGATTGAAGTGGGAAGTGCCGCTGATGAAGCGTTCCAGAAACAGATCAAAAAGCAAAACAACGACTATTTTCAGCTACGTGACATTCTCAAAGCAAACACCAATTGTGATATTCGCAAAGCAATTTTACAGGCAAATGACCAATTCATTCCCGAAAACGATACGGAGGTGAGACATATTTATCAAAATTTATGAGAAAAGAAAGAAAGAAAGAAATAAAAAAAAAATCATCATTTGCTATCTGATTTAGATGCTCGATCATGTAACGGATATCATTTGTTTTGGTGCCATCGAACCATGCAATAAATGCAAAAACGGCAAATTCATTTTTATGAACTCATCATACCGTTGTTGTGGTGGTCACATCTCCGAATGGACTCTTTGCTACAATAAAGTTAAGGAACCAGCTCGTACGGCTGTCAAAATACCCACCGAATACCTCACATCGCTGCCATTTTTGAATCAGAAATTTAAAGTTCGTGCCCGCATTATCAAGGACATAGAAGATATTACCGACGAAGATTACATGTAATTCGGACTCACAATTAATATTTTTATAGACATCAATTTTGCTAATTTAATATTGCGCTTTGGAAAATTTTAGGCTGCATACAAATCAACCGCTTTTCAACATGGAGTTCGCAATAGTTGGTGAGACAAAAATGACATACGATGAAATCGAGGAGAAAATTGTGCAAATGGGCGGTAAATTGATCGGTATTCATAAAAAACTCAATATGGTCGAGACGCTCACTGCCATCGTTGTTGGGACAAACGATGATGAAGTAGAGAAAATGGGACCAGCCATGACTATGGCCAAAAAGCATGGAATCCACGTGGTGTCAGAAGGCATTTTTGATAAAATAAAACGTGAATCAAATCCAGCTTTTTTCATCGATTTTGAAGACATTAGCAAATGGGGCAAAAATGTAATTTGTTCATCATTTTATTTTGTAAGATTTTGTTGTATATGATGTTTCATTTGTTATTCATTTAGATGCACAAACGAATACCAGAAAGAAAAGTCATCGTTGAACAGAATAAGTCTCACGAAAACCATGAACCAAAAATCAAAAATTTGAAATGGAAATGTAAGCTGTATAGAATTTTTCTTAAAGTATTGTATTTATGACGATTGTATTCTTTTCTCCTTTCGATTTTCAGCTGGTGGTGTTGTTGATCCAGATTCAGGAAAGGCAAATGAAGCACACGTTTATTGTTATAACTCACTGAATTATTGTACAGTTCTCACATTGGTTGATATAACGGCGAATAAAAATTCATATTTCAAAATGCAATTACTTGAATCCGATGCCAAGCCCGAAAAGTACGTATAAATTCCATCGATTTAGTTTTCCTTCGATCGGCTATATATTATGATTATTCGCAGGTATTGGTTATTTACGTCAAAAGGACGTATTGGTACTGAAATCGGTTCAACGAATATAATGCCATTCGATAGTTTGGGCAAAGCATATTCCGAATTTGGAAATGTTTATATGGAAAAGACGGGAAATGTTTTTGGTACAAAATTTGAAAAAAAACCGTCTAAATATAATCAGATGGACATTGAATATGAAACAAAAAAAGCGCCACCGCTACCAGCTGCCACATCAAATTTGAGCGAACCGGTTTTCAAACTGATGGAACTTCTCTTCAACGTGAGCATAATGGAAGAGACATTGTTGTCATTTGATTTGGATACGGAAAAAATGCCGCTGGGTAAAATCAGTGCACATCAAATGGGAGAAGCCCAAAATCTTCTACAAGAAATTGATGAATTGTTGACACAACCAAATGATGACTCGTCTTCGGCGAAAATTGACGACGCATCGAATCGTTTTTATATGCTCATTCCGCACAAATTTGACAGCCGTCCACCAAAAATAAACAACCATGAAATGGTTCGCAACAAGTCGGAAATGTTGGAGGCATTGATGCAAATGGAGATCACATACACACTGCTGAATTCGGGTGATTGTGACGAGAAAATGCATCCATTTGATGTGTACTATGAAAAGTTCAAAACCACCATCGAAGTGCTCGACAAAACTACGGACGAATTTAATGACATTTTGAAATACGTACAAAATCCGCAGGACCATGATGAAGTGAACGATTATAAGCGTCTCGAATTGGATCAAGTGTACAAGGTGTCACGACATGAAGAGGTGCAACGATTTAAACCATATGAAAAAAATTTCAATCGACAACTACTTTGGCATGGTTCACGACTCACCAATTTCGTTGGCATTTTATCGAATGGTTTGAAAATTCGACCAACGAATGTACCAGTTTCAGGCTCAAACTTCGGGCACGGCATATACTTTGCTGATTGCATTCTGAAATCGGCCGCTTATTGCGATGGATACCACTCAAATAACATTTTGCTATTGTTGTGTGAGGTTGCGATTGGTCCAGTGAAATTTTGTCATAGACCAGATTCAAATGTGAAATTGCCAAAAAATTGTATGGCTATCAAAGCATATGGCCAATTGTATCCAAGCCCATTTCATGTTCGCCCGGACGGTCTAAAAATTCCAAATGGCTCGCTACAAGTTAGCAATCAACCAACACAAATGGCATTCAACGAGTTTGTAGTTCAAAACGAAGCTCAAGTCAAGATTAAATATCTTGTCAAGATGAAATACGCTGACACGGACACCGCTGATTCGGAATGTTCAAGTTGTTCGTAGTTTAAGACAATTTTTTGATCTCTATATTATGTTATGGAACGTTTTTTGTTTGTTACTTAAGGCGTAGACGCTAAAGTTTTTTTTTATACAAAAATTATAAAAAAATATTTATATAAATCTGAAAAAGAACAAACATTTCGAAAGTGCAGTGAAGTAAAACAGCTTTGATTTTGAAATAAATTACCATTTCTTTATTAATAGCATAAAATTATGTCTACGTCTTGTTGTTGTTGTTCTTAATCGTTTAATATTCATTTTGAAATGTCAATATTAATGTAGTATTAAATAGATCTAGTTGCAATGAAAAATCTACAATCCGTTGATTTTCTTTTTGTTTCGTTTATTTTTCACTTGCAATAAAATAAACGCTAAAAATGATGAATTGCTGGGTCTTTGTGAAAAATGTACAAAAAAATTAATATCAAATAATAAACGAAATAATAATTTACAAACAAAAATCACATAAAATTTGAATGAAACTTCCAAAGCAAACGGTTATTGATGGAGCTTGAGTCGTACAGCGACAAACTAAAGAGATGCACTATTTTCACCCATTATTTATTTAATTTCCCTATGTTTCATTCAATAGTTCAATTTCTTATTTTTTTTTTTTAATAAAAAAAATTCAATTACAATTTTCATTTAAATTAATCAACATACATCTGTGTTTTGATCAGTTTCTCTTCACATTGTCTTTTTTTTTCTTCTCTTTTCTTTATTTCTAATACATTTTCTTTTTTTCTTTCTCGGCTCAATCAAAACTACAAATATATTCAACAAAAGTTGAGGCACTCCTTGTTTGTCGTGTGTATTTTTTTGTCTCCCATTTTTTTTTCTCTCAAATAAATATAAAGAAATGTCTTGCATTCGATATCGCAAAATCTGATTCAACTAATTTCATTAATTTTTCCATTGAAATTAAACGAATTTATCTCATTTAAAAATTAAATTGGAAGTGAAGCATGTGTATTACATTACAATGACCATTTAGTTATTATGATTCGATTCAACACACTAAAACTTAAAATTATACTTAAAAATCTCATCTTATTTACATATAAATACTTGTGTGTCTTTTTGTTTTGGAATGTAAACCTACGTCTAGTAAATGCTGTGTGTTTATTAAAATGCTTCAAATGATCGTTTGATAAATTCTTCAGCCCAAAGTGTTTGAAGCTTTTTTGGCAATGTTTTTTTCTCGAGGAATGGATTCCATTAGTAATTTTCATACTTGGTCGAATTAGGAATTAACAGTAAATAATTTGACAATTCGGCAGTAAAATTGGATGTATTTTAAAATGAAATTTATCGATCATAATAATAATAGATCGATGGTATGACACAAGTATTTTGTTCTCTGCTCTCTTGTTCAATTTTCAAGCTAAATTAAAATGTTTTATTTATCTTTCAAGAGTATGTTGAAAGCTCATTTTTTTACAGATTATTATTCATTATATTTCTCTAAATAAATATTTATATTTTTTGCAATGAGAGAGCAACTTTCAGATCGTCTGTTAAAGGTGATGGAATGAATGCATTTGTTATTATTATCCGATGATTGTTTTTGACTTGAGTTTTTGTTTCGATTTTTTTGGGCAGTCTTTTGTTGGCAGTTTAAACGGTTGTCTCATCATCATCAATATAACCTTTCCTCCTGCAAATAAATTCAAATTTAATTGGATGAGAATATTTTCATGAAATTTAAAAATTCGGAAAATGCACTAGGAAAACTCAAACCCAAGCAGAAAATTTGAAACAATTAAAAAAAACGAAAAAATAATATATTTTGGTGATAAATATCGGATGTGTACATTTTGTTTGCAAAGATCAAAAATGTATCTATAACTTACGCGAAAAATAAATTATCAGAAGCTATGCCGTACTCACAAAATACACATGGACACCATCATTGACAATATGACGAATTTCAGTAGAAAAAAATATATTTTTTTTAAATTCATGGTTTTTGGCCTTTTTCAATACTTTCTTCTTCTTTTAAGAACAGTCCATATAAATTTCGTGAGCACAGGAATAAGCGCTTATTTCTCAGTAGACACAAGAAAATCACTCAAAAAAATGCTAAATTGTTAAAGAAGTGTGAATGAGCTAATAACTAAGTGCAAATCAGCCGGCAAACTGTTGTTGCAGTTCACGCATACATAAGAAAGAAAAACCTGCAAAATTACCTCCGATCTGAGAATGATTCATTTGTGAAATGGGCATGAAAAAAAATCATTCATGAATGATGATGATGATTGTTTTTGTTTTGAATTTAAAAAAACCGAAAATTTTGTGTTTTTTTTATGTTCGAAAAATCCAAATAGTAATGTTCGGTCACAGACATAAAATGTTCAATTTTGAAAAAAAAGAAGAAGAAGAAGAAAGAGCACAGAAATACAATAAAAAAAATTAGATTCGTTTTAACCGTTGCCAGCACCATCTGTTAATTGATAAGGTTTCAATGATTAAAAATAAATTCAACGGAAAATTAAAAAGGAAGAAATGAAATCAATTTATTCATATTACGACAAAGAGATGGCCAAAGATTAGAGAATTTGTATTATTACATACACATTTGTGTGTGTGTTTTTGAAATAAAATATCATGTGAATTGTATTGAAATTGTCAGGTGAGACTTACTCGCTTGTGTCGGTGATGCTGGTGAGCGGTGCAAGGGGCTGTATGCCTGTGGTCACACCCGGCGGTGATGATGTTCGTGAACTTTGCCGTGACGATAGTTTATTCGTGGACAACACCGACGGATAGTTCATGTCATTCGATGAGAGTGCCTGATTTCTGGTTATCATTGATAGATGATCTTCTTCTGCATTGTATGGATAAATATAGCCATTTGAGTAGCCATTTTTATCAGACGTCTCTGACATTCGATCGGAATGATAGTCGGTGGCACGTTGCTGTAAAATATCAAATTGAACGATCAACAATTGTTTATTTACTTTGAATCAAATTTTATTTACCTGATAATCATTCTTGAGCATCGAATGAACGCTATGAACTGATTCGGCACCGCTGTACAGTCCCGGCGATTTTAGACTGTAATGGCTTTCACGTGGCGTTGAACTGTACATGTTGTTCGATAGTCGATCCTTTGACATGTACGGTAGTTCAGTCTTCGATCCCATGTATGGTGATCTTTGTTTATCGTACAGAAAATGATTCGTATGCTGTGGAATCATTTGATTTATGATTTGATTATTTGGATATTCAGAATCACTTAGAACGCCAGTTGCTGCGGCAGCTGTATATCGGGCATCGGATGCTTTTGAATGATAATTACTATTTAAATTGTATGCAGTATCGGCGATGCCAACAATACTACCGCCACCACTGTAATTTGCTTGATAGTCTTTGTTTTGGCCATACAAATTGTCATGATCCATTTCGTATTTGTAACGATCATTGTCGTATATCATTTGCGTTGGATTCGTACGAATGTTATAGTTTTCGTGCATATTTTCGAGAATCGATGGTGATGGAACGCCCATTTGATTGTGTGCCTGACGATTCAAATAGCTGGTATCGGTCAGATCTGGATGCGGTAATGGAAGTGGGTTTGGTGAACTCGTTGAATGGGGATGCACTTCGTTATCCGAACCCGTTTCCTGTGACCATCGACCTACAACTATTTTTTTTTTTGGGAGAGATGAGATGTTATCAACAAGTTTTTTTTTGAAAAATTTCAATGAAAAAATGCAATTACCATTTGGATTTGGTAAAAATGATTCGGGCGCCTGGCTTGACCAACGCGACGCAAATACCGGTCGAACGCTCGGGAACAATTGTGGACTCTGTACTACATTCAATTCTGGTGGCGTCGTTGCCTGCAAATTTAAATCATTTTTTTTAAACGTGAAAAAATGTGTCAACTTCAAAACTCAATTGAAATTGAAAGCAATAGAGTCGGGGTTTCTGCCAACATCACAAACCTGAACGTGTTCCGTAATATTTGGTAAATATGATGAAGCTGCCGATACGCCAATGTTGCAATGTGATGTTGAAGCAATGCCGCTTTGTCCAACTCTTGATTCTTCTTCGTCGCTTGAATGGCTCGATGCAAGTTCCAGACTTCGTCCATCAGTTTCCGATCCAGAATCAGATTCTTTACGTGATCGTCGTCCGTGTCGATCATCTCGATGTCGTCGTTTGCTGCTATTTCCATTATAACCTCTCATATACGATTGACCGTCGCTATTATAATTTGATGTTGATGTGGATGTGTGTCGAATTTGACCCTCGCTACGGTACGGACTGGAACTGGTTTTATTTGTGTTTGTGCTTTTCGACGTTGTACTCGATGCACTGATGCCAATGTGTTTGCGACTTGTTTCATATGAACCACCCGCAAAACCGCCCGGCGAACGTGGATTTGATGTGGCATTCTGCGAGCTTACACTAACCGCTTGTGATGAATCTAAGAGTGGCACCTTCCTGCCCAAACATCGCAAAAATGTATGATTCAAATTTTCCCGCACACGTTTATTGATGATACAATAGCCGATTAGACAGAAGAGTGCATGGAACACAACCGCTCCGGATAGTAACATTGTTAGCAATTGAGAATTTTCCGATGCAGCCAATACAGCCAACACCCACATTATTCCCATCAACGGTAATGACACTACGGACAGCCAGAGAAGCGTTCTGCAAAAAGGTACAAAAAAATAAAAAAAATAAATTACAACGTGTAATTTACAATTTTATGATGGGAAAAATTACCTCAAATTTCCGAAACCAAGAACATGGTCTTTTAACGTGAATGCCGCTTTTACCGATACAAATAGTATCATCAAGTTCACCACAGACATTCCGGCTATCGGTCCGACTAACCACCACACAACGGACTCATACACCGACAACCAACAGCTGAAATTGAATGTGAAATTAGTTAGATAAAAAAATACTCAAATTTTTCAAAATAAAAAAACGAATTTTTTCGAAAAAAATTTAATGAAGTGGTACTTACAACAAATTATTTCCATATTCATGTGCCCTGACGCCAACCGATAGTCCAACAACAATGGCCGGTGCTCCGTAACCAATTGAGAAATAAAAGCCCATCGGTCCATGATTAACGTCTCGCATTTCGGTGAGCATTCGATACAAGTGTACACAATCAACGGTTGTCCATGCAAATGCAGCCAACCATGCATAATGCAAACAAATCGCAATAATTTTACATGAAAATTCCGTATCGATTAAATTGCGTCGCGATTGGAATCCAATGAAGAACAACATTTCGGCAAAGAAAACGCACAACACCAAATTCTGATGAATTGTATTCGAATTGGTTTGCAGGCCGCGCAACAGTGCCAATGCAACCAAAACGACAAATAGAACTGGCAATGATATTAAAAATGCTGACAGTGTTGTGATTTGAATGAGTAACGACGGTTCGGGTATGTCGCTTGGATCGATGACATCAATTAAAACGGCATAATTGGAAATGTGTGTGCATGAACAATTGATGATAATTGGTCCGTCCATGATCATAAATTCAGCCTCATAATTTGGCGGCTGAGTTTGACAACCGAGCCGTGTCCATGAGCTTGTAAAGCTATTCCATCGTACACATTGTGGATTTGATCGTGGACCAAAGAGACTGCGTTCGATGTTCAACCACATTTGTAATTTAATCGGTTGCGATAAATGTGGTGAACCAAGACTTCGGTACACCAATTGTTGATCGTCTTCATCGTAGTCGCTACCGTCTGATATGCCACGCTTTACAACACGTTTATCGGGGTAGGTGGCTTCGTTTTCCAAACTTAAGTTAGGTTCAAATGATTTCTTTGTGGGTGATGGTGCCAATGAGACTGATGCCTCATCGAAATTCTCTGCCGAATTTTTAATGACAATCTCAGCGCTGTTCTTCAAACTGGCATGATCGTCATCGCCACCGCCCACATCGTGTATCGAAATATTTATCAATTGATCGTTTGAATTGGACGGATCCTTTGTGAAAACGGTCAGATTTGAATAGCGTGGCACTTTTGTCTGTTCTCTTTCTCGTTCTCGTTCCCGTTCCCGTTCCCGTTCCCGTTCCCGTTCCATATGGTTTGATTCGATGTCACGGCCCAACATTATTTTCGAAGATACATTCGAACCACCACCATTTGCTGATTTTGATTGTTCATTTGTGCTCGGCACCAGAATAGTCAGCGATAGTATTGGTGTGGCAATTTTCACATCAACACCCCATCGTCGTGTAATTGTTTCATCGAATGCACTGTCATACAAGGTACCCATATCTTTGTACTGTGCATAGCTAATGATTGCACGATGTTTATCGTTCATTTGTGAATTTGTTGAATGAATGAGATCGTTGCCGTCTTCGGGTGTTGTGATGCCCAACATATCCAATGGCACCATAAATTTTGTATGATGATCGAATTTCTTTTTGTTTTGCATGTAATTGTTGTATTTGGGGAAGAAAATCATTGGCTTTTGCTTTGGATTGTGTTGTAAAAATGCGCTGGTATCTGGCAAAATCACACTTTCCGTTGTGAATTGATTTGAATGATGATTCGATTTCTCCTTGAAATATTCGGACAATTGTTGTGGTTGATAGCCAAACAATGATTCAGTGGTTACAATGTCCAATCCGAGCACCAAATTATTCGATCCTACGAAGTAAAAAGAGAAATAGTAAAGATTTTGTTAAAAAAAATAATTGAAAAATTTAAAGAAATAGATTTAACTATTTTGTCCCTTACCTATTTCAAATGGATTTGTGTAGGTATCATGTTGTGATCGTGCCAAAATTGTCATATATTTATTGAATGCATCGACTAAATCGCCCGGTTTTCGTTGTGTCAATTGCGTTAAACGTTTCCACTCGCTAGTATAGCGTTCGTCCAAAATTACACTTGCACTTTCGACTAAATTCCGAATAAAATACTTGTCTTGACTATGCGATAGATTCAAACCATTTTGCATAAGTTCATAAATGATGATTTCATGTAGTAAACCTTCGGTCACCAATAAATCGGCACCATACAATCGATCATGTACGAATTTCACTTCATCCGTTAGATATTCCATTTCGTATTCGTCAAGCCAAACCGCATCCTTATTGATTGGTGTTATTTTCGATTTTAAATCGCTATTCTTATTCGCCACATTAATTCCATTTATATTTCCCACCACATCGGTAGCATGCTGCAGTGCAGCCGCTATTTTCACCGAAATAAATGAATTCAATTCCAATTCACGTTTTTCCAATTGTGACAAACGTTTTCGCAAATCGATAAATTGTTCGGATGTACAATTGAACATATCCGGATGACTCCAACCGCCACGATCACCGTCGCATACACGACGTCCCTTTCCAAACGCCGGCGATGGGCAACTTTCAATTGCCACTTGTCCAAGCGGCGTTCGTGGCCACCATACACCAGCTGCAAACGATCTTGGACATGAGTCGTACACAACTTCACAACCTTTTAACGTTACTTCGGCATATGGATTTGAGCATGAATCACATCGTCGTCCAATAACACCTTCTCTACACTCACACTGGCCAGTCAAACGATTACAGGTGCCGCCAAACGAACCAATGGCATAACAATCGCATGGGAAACATGCCGTTTCGTTGATTGGCTGATAATGATTCTCCTTGCAATAGCATTGGCCAGTGGTTTTATTACAATTCATATGATAACCTTGTTTTACATTACATTTACATGGTCCGCACACTTTTTCACCCCACCATCCGCCCGGACATGTTTGCATCTTATTTATTTCACAATATTCGCCCGTATTGTTTGTACTGCTGCAATCGCATTTGTATCCTTTGCGATTGCTCTGATCGACGCGGCACACACCCGATGTGCATGGATTCAATGCACAAATCGGTACACAGTCGTCACCAACATATCCCGGTAAACATTCGCACATTGTTTGATCCCAATCGGCAACACATGAACTGTGCTCAAAACATGAATCTTCACACGTTGATTTTGATTCGCAACCGTCTCGAACATTTTCACGTACGGTTGGTCGATTCAACGACGATTGCGGTCCACCAACACGAACATCTTGAATACAACCTTCAAAATGCGGTAGATCTTCAATGTGACCAAAGCTTGTGTCAACACTGCCCAAATTCACTTTGCCCACATAACTGCCGGAGATTTTTTGTGACATTGGCACCACGCCGATGCGTTGACCATAATCAACTGAAAATGAAATATCCATTCCCAACCATTTTATTTCGATGCGATGCCATTCACCATCGGCCAAATCACTGCCCGCCAAATACATTGGTTCACCGTTGAAAATATAGTGTAAAATGCCATTTTTCAATGCAACTATTGCCGAACTATTTTGACCAACTTGAATTTGCAATAAAAATGCATTACGCTGTCGTGTACGCACCGATAACGCGGTTAACCATGGAAATTGAATAGGTCGAAGTAATGGATTAAAGCTGAGCAAACCATCGCCCGAAAAACGCCATGGCAACGGCACCGTCTCTTGGCACGCATGCCCAGTAAATCCTTCCGGACATTCACACGTATGTGTTGACCATCCCTCTTTGCAGGTGCCACCATTGAAACACGGTTCCGATGCACAACTTGGTGTTTTCTTTGAACAACCAGCCGTCGTTCCATTGTCAGCCACATATGAATTTAAATCGATGTATTTATGATCGATGTAAATGTCGGAAATGCATCCGACATAGTCATGATTTTGAATTTGAAAATGGGCCGGAATTTTTGGTAAACCGCCAATTTGTAATGGTCCCGTTAAATCCAAAAATCGATGACACGTCTCGGTTAACAGTGAACATCGACGATCCAATACTAATGTTGTACTATTCGCACAGTTCCATTTTTCACCCAAATCACCATTCAACAATAATGCTGTATCGCATTCATCCAAACTAATTGTTACCGTACGATTGAAATAGGCCACTTCAACCGTATGCCATTGACCGTCCGATATTTTGCGCTTTTGTTCGATTGTCACCGATTTGATATCCTGGCCGAGTGAATATGAAAATGAAATGTGTCCGTTGAGAATTTCCAATGCAATAAAATCGTGTAATTCATTGTAACGACCGTTGTACAAGAGCAGACCGTTTTCATTGACTGTGGCAAAGTTCATTTTCAAATTGAAACGATGCCGTTGTCGCAAACTGGGAAATGTTAAAAATGAACTTTTCGGAAATGATCTGGACCGTAGTTCGCATGTTTGTGTATACGATGGATGTGGTGTCATTTTGGTTTGATGACACGATGATCGGCCGGATCCTTCACAGAAATCTGTCATACACGGTGGCAGAGTGTCAATTTTTGTCTCACAATTTTCGCCCGTATAGTCACCGGTACAAATGCAGGTGTAGCCACCTTCGCGTCGAATGCAATTGCCCTTGTTTTTGCATGGATTTGAATAGCATAGATCAACTTCGGTGTCGCAGAGATAATGCTCTTTGCTGCCGGTAAAACCGTCTGGGCACTTGCATGCAAACGTATTTACCGGATAAATTGGACGAAATAGAACTGTGTCACTGTGTATAAAACCCGATGCATTGCCAAATTTCAAAACGGTCAAACATTCTTCGTAATTTAAACATGGTTCGCGCACACATAAATTATCATCGAATGGTAACACTTGAACGGTGGCCAATCGTGCTAAAATGGCTCGATTCAGATAAACACGTTCCTGCAGATATTGTGATGTATAGAATTCTTCGTGTGACACATCGGATCGTCGTGCCGAAAAGCTGACATTTAAAACACGTGAATTGATATCGGTATCATCTTGAATTGAAAATAAATAGATATTCTCCTTTGGGCATGGTATAATTGCAGCCAAACCATCCAAGAAGAAGTTCAGCAAAGGTGATAAAAATGCTTCTTCGGTCATTTCATCCAGCCGGACAGTGACCGAATTGAAAAGCATATCTTCCGTAATTAATCGAACAATCAGTGTCATAATTGCTTTTGCTTCATTAATGCCATCCGTAACAGATACTTCCATCACCGCATACTTCGGCACGTTTGTATTCAATTGTGGACTCAATGTTAACGCGCCCGTCGAAGCATTCAAACGTAGTAAATTTGCATTGTTGCCCGATAAAATGCGATACACCAATTTATCATTGACATCCGCATCAAAGGCTGGCACTCGTCCGATTTCACCGTTTGGAAACCAACTGAAAGAAATGAGTGATATTATTGCAATTAAATTTAAAATGTGATATTCTTATTAAGCGAAATTGAAAGGTTGGCTGTACTTACTCTTGGAAATTATTGAATATAATTTGGAAATCCTTTAAAATCGGTGCATTGTCATTGATATCGGTGACCAGAATTTCGACAGTCACATCATTTCGCAATGGCGGGCTCGACGCTCGTATAACCAATTCAAAGCGTTTCTTCGGCGATTCATAATCCATTTCGGTCATCGTTAACAGTTGCGCACGTTCCGATCCGGGTCGTGTGATCAATGAAAATGCATTCGAATCATCGCCACCAATAATTGAATATTGAACGATTGCATTTACGCCTTCGTCCGGATCGTGGGCATGAATTTCACCAACCACCGAACCAACCGGCGAATTTTCCGGCACATAAAATGTTATGCGATCAGATTCAAATGTTGGTGGTGAATCGTTTACATCTTCCAACCGTACTTGCACCTCAATTGTACTGCTCATCGGCGGTGTTCCTTTGTCAATTGCAATCGCTTGCAAATGATAAACGGCTATTGTTTCGCGATCCAATTGTTTATTGCTCCGTATAATTCCCGATGTTGGATCGATCACAAACGAACCATCATCACGATCTTTTTCGCTCAACATGTACTTGACACGACCATTCAATCCGATATCATCGTCAGAGGCCGAAATTTGAACAACAGACGTTCCAATCAATGCATCTTCTGGAATTGAAGCTTGATACAATGGCACTTTAAACGACGGTGCATTATCATTTACATCGGACACAGAGATTTCGACATCAGTTGTATCACTCAACGATGGATTACCACCGTCCTTTGCCGTCACCTAAGGGGAGAATCACAAAAGAAAAGAATTAATTTAAATTAATCGACAAATAATCGATAAATAATCGTAAAACAATCAATAATAATAAGTAATTGTGTAATTAATTGGCCCTTTGCCGTTACCGTTAATAAATACGCGCTGACCGTTTCACGATCTAATGGTGCAATCGTTGTTATCGCACCAGTTTGTGGATTTATTGCAAACGGTTCACTTGTACCCAAACTATTCAGCGATTCTTCATTCAAAAAGTATGTGATTTGAGCGTTTATACCAACATCACTATCGGTGGCCGATACCACCAAAACTGTCGTTCCAATTGGCACGTCTTCGAATACACTCGTTGAGTATGGCGCATTTTCAAAGACAGGCGCAAAATTATTTGCATCGGTAATGTTTATGTTTACAGTAGCGGTGGCGGTACGACCACCTGAATCACTTGCAGTTATTGTTAGAATGAATCGTTTTTCTTGCTTGTAGTCCAATGGCTGGGCAATGGTTATCAGACCTCGTCCATTTTGTGATGTTATTGCAAATCGACCGCGGGTGTTGCCTGACGTTATTTCATAATGCAGTCGAGAATCTTCATCGGGATCTGTTGCGGTTACCGTTACGACTGGTGTACCTGGATAGACAAAAATTTGAAGAAATTTGTTTAGCAAAAATTTTACGATAAAAAAATTGAAAGAGAAACACCTTTACTTTCTCTTAACAATCCATAAAAATAATAAAAGTTTAAATCATTTTCTATTTTTGAATAAAAAAAATGAGTTTAAACAGTGATTTTTATCTCATTGATTTTTCGAAAGAAAAAAGTATTTCCAAAAGAAAGCTGTACAAACCGGGTGGCTGGTCCTCTGCCATCGATGCTTCATAAAAGTTCGGACTAAATGTTGGATCATTGTCGTTAACATCTTGAATGGTGATCACAACCGAGCTACTTGCCGAACGTGGAGGCACTCCACCATCGGTGGCAACCACTTGAAATGTATACCGTGACATATCTTCGCGATCAAGTGATTTAACCGTGTGTATCCATCCGGTGCGTGAATCAACAGCAAGTGGCAATGAATCTTTTCGATCTGAAATGCTATAGTTTATTTCAGCATTGGATCCTTCATCCGCATCATATGCTTGTACACGAACAATATTATAGCCGACCGGAACGGATTCAAGAACGGCCTCTTGAAATTGTGACGTATAAAATCTTGGGCTATTATCATTTGCATCGAGTACATTGACGAGTAGCTGTGTTGTATTACTTTTCGATGGGCTGCCACCGTCTTGAGCACGAATCACAAGCCGATAACTGCGTACACTTTCATAGTCCAATGGTTTCACCAAACTAACATCGCCCGACATTGAATCGATGGCAAATTGTGATTGAGTATTACCACCGATGATTGCATATCGAATGGCCGCATTGTTGCCATCATCAGCATCGGTGGCACGAATTTGTGCAATAATATTCGTATCATCCCATTTATCTTCACTCACCTGTACCGAATACGTTCGTTCGCTAAATTGTGGATAATTATCATTGTCGTCGAGTATTTTAACAATAACCGTGGCCGATGCTGATTTTCTTTCATCTTGCGGTGTTGCCATGTCGGTTGCTTGCACAACAATCGAATAAATATCGGCAACTTCACGATCTAAACTGCTGCGCGTTGAAATGACACCAGATTTTGGATCAATTTTAAATGTATTCATATCCTGATCGGGTGTTGTTGTACCACCACCATTCACCGTTTCAATTGAATATTCAATTTCCGAATTTTTCCCAATATCCTGATCGGTGGCACGCAATGTAATCACCGTTGAACCCACTGTCGCACTTTCACGTATACTCGTGTCAAATTGTTCGGCTTCAAATGTTGGCGCATGATCATTACAATCCAAGATATTCACTTGCAACGTTGTGGTGCCTGAACGGGGCGGAAAACTATCATCGGTGGCAACAACACGAAAATAATGTACATCCATTTGTTCACGATCCAATGATGTGGTGGTGCTAATAACACCGGTACGTGAATCAACTTTAAACATTGATTGTGAACGTGAATCAAGCAATGACACCATCGAATAAACAACGGGCGAATCTTCGGGATCACGAGCTCGAACAGTTGTCACCGTTGAACCGGCCGGTTGTTCTTCCAACACCGATGCCGTATACAGTGCTTGCTCAAAGTACGGACTTTGATTGCGTAGTTCACGTTTAACACGTCTTGCCATATCGGTGTCATTAAATTCCTGATGATGATAGACAATTTTCAGTCGATGATCCGCATCAATAATATCCGGTCGATCGCATTTCACTTTTAGTGTGACAATCACCTTCCATAATGGTTCCGGTATACAAACATCACGGCTTGCAACCAAATCACGATTTTGTAATTCAATTTTGAAACGTTCATCGCTGACATCCAAAAAATTCACTTTACAAAATTGGCAAATCGTTCGCGGTAAAAATGCATTCAATGAATTTATATATTGTGATTTTTTCATGCAAATTTTATTCCATTTGTCGGTCGTATGAATGGCATACGATGCATATGTTTCGGTAATCCATTGTTTGGCATCGGTGATTTTATTGTAAATGGCATCGTTCAATTGAAGTTCACGTCGTTTGCGTGACAACATTTTGTGTCGTTCATAATTTGTAAGCACACTATCAAACAGTATGTCACCGTCGTTAAAATGCTTGTAATCCGTTTCATTGACCAAACCATTTTGATAGACGGCCAATGGATTATTTTTGCTGCTACTGCTGCTGCTGGAAATGTGACGCCGTCGTCGCCGTCGTCGCCGTCGTCGTCGGTCCAACACATGATTGTCCTCTTCAAAATTTCGTCCAAACCATATTGCCGTACCGTTGATGGTGGTCGGGTGTTGCATATAGTGATAATCATCATTACAATTATCGCCCGACACCAATATTCGCAACGGTAAACTATAATAATCAATGCTTCGCAATCGATTCGTCGTTGAATCAACATAAAATGTGAATATATTCGGATAGAATATGCCATCACATTTTAGCGATTTTTTCAAACGAATTTGACCGTCTTTGTGATCGACATGTAATAAATGATGCACAAATTGTGCCGATTTATGTGTATTGATGCGATACAATCGCTCCGAACCAAGTTTATAAACGGATGCATTGAATATGATGGCACCGGCCGGTGTTTGGTCGCTCACCACAATCAGATACGCATCAACATTGCAAACAAACGACGACAACAATACAAATATCGTCGTTAAAATAACAATCGGCAAATGAAACGATGACGATGACCACGATGCCGTTCGCGTTGCCGCCGCCGTCGTTTTATTGACAGTGACAACGGTGGTGGTGGTGCTGGTGGCCTTTCGCTGTTGCAATGGCCACATTTTATGCAGTTCGATTTATATTACAGCCGCTGGTGCACATCATCAACACTGCAAACCAGTGAATTCGTTTAAAATCCTATTTGGGAAAAAAAAGAGAAACAAGAGAAAATACGATATTAATTTTTGTCGAGCGAAGGACGGGCGTGAAATTAATTTGCAAAAACTTAAATTTATTTCTGCATCACATTTTGTAAACATATAACTATGACTATGACTATCTATATATGTGCTTTTTTCATTAAAACTTTTCAAAAACTCTGCTTTGAAAATGTCCAATGTAACGCTCGGCCAATTCGTCAACCGAAGCAAACGATTGTTATTCCTTAAAAATAGGTATGATTTTGCCATGAGCTTGAATTCAAAAGCGCTACCTCCCCACCCCGCCAGCGCATCCGGTTTGCAGATTGCATTCGAACAGTAAAAAGAAATATGATAATTAAAGGAAGATTCGCTAACAACGACACAGGACACTTTCATGGTTTGGCTGGATGAGTCATCGATGATATGTATGCTAAGAGCGATTTGATAGCCAAACAAAAGGCACAAAACGAGCAATGGCAATGAAACTCTTTTGAATGAATCAATCCAAATGGAAACACACAATTCAATTCAAAATAATGCAAGTTTCCACTGTCATCGTGCGCTGTTTTGTCATTGCCCAACATTAATCGGTGAAAAATTCTGATGCATGCACAAATATATAGTTTGAAAAACAACAGCAAAAAAGCACAAACAAGAGAACCCGTTACACTAGACACATAAAATTGTAATGACGCTCTCTGTCGCTCCATTTTTTTTTTTTTTACTTTCATTTTGTGAAGTTTTATTATTTCGTCATCGCATGTGCATCATTCACTCTGGTGCTTTTTTGTCTGTGTGTATGTTTCTTCTTTTGTATGTTTCGATTGACGTGTGGTTATGAGCATTGTGTGCCGCAGTCTCATTTCAAATGCACGATGCGATTTATAGACGATTTGTTTGTTTTGTCAAATAAAAAAAAAATCAAATTCAACTCATCTCGGTGTGCAGTCTGTTCTGCCTCTGATCACAAACAGAAGCACACACGAACTAACCACAAAATCGAAGCCAATAACAACAACAAAAAACCGAATGAATAAACAAATAAAAAAACCGGCAGCAAATTCTGAAAGACAGAACAGAAAAAAAACCGGCATTGTTCTTCATGCACAAACTGTTCTTAGCGAATGTAATGGGCGAATACACATTGATTTTCATGTCGTGCCCGCAATGTATCAAACAACCACTATTAAGTAGAGTGTCAATGGTGAAAATGTGAATGTAAATAAAAACGAACAAACAAATTGAACCATTGAACAACTTTTGACTCTTTTTTCCAATCGGAATGCAATCGCAGGAATGCTTTTTATGCACTTTTTTCTTATTCCGCATTCACAATTAGATATTTGTGCATATCACATGACTTTGCATTCGTATTGACTTGATGCCAAGCTACAGAGTCGAGTGTTAAAGTCCTCTAGTCGGCAAAGAGGCAGAGAGAAAGAGAAAGAGAGAGAGTTAAAGAGAGAGAGAGAGAGAGTGTGAGAGAGAGAGAGTGCATGTTGGTTCGCTGACACAAATATTAATTTGTTTGTCTCCAACATTGAAAATGTTGCCGATTTGCATCAAAATGAGAAAAAAACCTGTGGTGAAATAAACGAGAGTTTTTGATCATTTGACTCCGGGTTTGTTCCCCGCGATATGAATATGTGTCGGATAATTTTCAACGTTTGTAGTACAAATTGAAAATGGATGATATGACATTGGAACGAGTACAAACAAAAAAAAAATCCGTCTGTACAATTTATGTAGTTTATATTTTTTGCTGCTGCGAGCGCGAACATAATTTAATGAATGCGATCGATGGAGATATGGGACGCTGAAAAAAAACGTAAAATATTTGCGTCAAGTGATTTATTGATATGCTTCGAATGAAGTGAACTTTTTTTAAAAAAAGAAATTCTGCATCGTGTCTGCCTCTCTGCATCCAACCATCTCAATTGTACACAATGCTGTCACCACTCAATATTTTGCGCTCATGATTTATACGGAAGAATCGCATTCATATTTCAATATTTAGCAGCCGGAGAATTAATGATTACAACGTATCATTTTTATTCTTCTTCTTGCTTTTGCACAAACAAAAGGGATCACGCACAATTGAAAATACAGTGCGCACACGCGCATCCAGCTGAATCTCTACCAGACCCATTAATTCAATGTATAATTCACGTTTTCGTTATTTGTTGAAGTTTTCTTAGTGGTTTTATTTTACTGAGTTCTTCTTTGCGAGTGCGTTTTTTTCTGGATCGGAATAGTTTATCACGACCACTAGTACAGATATGCAACATCGCTCAATCATTATGTCATTATTTTTTTTCTTTTTCCGAAATAATGTTAGAGTGAGTGAGAGAGAGAGGAAAGATAGAATGAATGAAAAAAAACAAAAGTATAATAAATTTGCGATGAAAAACGGTGCTCAAGCGTTGTTTTTTTTCTCTCCATCTCTCCACCGAAATTGTTTAATAATGGAATTGGAATGAAGAGTAATAAAGTTCCGCATTGACCATATGAATCATGATGAGCCCCGAAAAAAATCCCATCTATTTTTCAAACTATAATATAATCTGAAATAGAAAATCAAAAATGTAATGTTTTGGCCCGGTTCCTTCACGGAATGAAGAAAATAAAAACGCAGAAACACTAAAATGCAGAAAACAAAAATGCAGAAAAATAAACGCAGACGAGGGGCGGAGATGAGTGAGACTCAAACATGTGCTTCTTCTTCAAAACAATACATACACA
>NW_022199493.1:282283-284091 GCF_009176525.2 Contarinia nasturtii | reverse complement strand
GAACATATGCCCGATAATGGATGAATTTGGCCCAACAATTGTTTATTGGGATGGAAAAACAAACAGATGAAATTCATACGAAGAAAAAACATCTATATTTAGTTTTCAATGCAAACACTTTGCACAGATTGAAATTGTGTAAATAATGGAGTGCAACCGAAAATCAGTAAATGTGGTCAATTTAAATAAATATTTTATCAAAATACAGCAAATATTGAATGTAGTCCAAATTGAGCAATATTTCATACTCGTTTCATTTTTTTGCATGTACTTTGTCGCCTTAGCCCATTTCACGCCAATATTTACCCAACAAATTTCTAGATCAACATTCTAAACGCATTGGACATATTCAATCAGAATTTCTTTTCAATTCAGTATAAATACTAGATGATTATCAACGATAATGCATCATTTCGATTTGATCGCTCTATCAAATCACTTGGATTACAATTAACAATCAGCTGCAATTTTATTTCATTTCAACCGAACATGAATTTTCACTGGCTTTTCGCCATCGTGCTTTTTGCACTGATTGTAAGTAACGAAGAAATCATTTCATCAGAATATTTGAATTTAACTTTTAAATGTTAAAGGGAACGGCATTCTCAATTCCTGAACCAGAAGCCGAGCCGGAAGCATTTGCCGAAGCAGAGCCCGAAGCATTTGCAGAACCTGACGCTCTCGCTGATCCCCAACCAGAGGCGTTTGCTGAGCCTGAAGCATTAGCCCTGGCCGACCCAATTGCAGAACCAGAACCAATTGCCAATCCAGAACGTAAGAAATTTGATATTTTATAAACACATTTTCAAATTTTAAAAATTGACAATGACTGTTTTGTTCTGGAACAGCAAGCCCCGTTGCAAAAAAATGTAAAAACTCATCGTCGTCGTCATCATCATCGGGAAAAAGTTGTGACCCCTCCGGCTATGAAGTTATAAAGGGTGGCAGTGGTCCCAGCAGTAGCAGCAGCAGTAGCAGCGGCAGTAGCGTAAGTAGCACTGGAAGAAGAAGACGCATCAAGTTCCAAGTGTTCCCCAATCAAAAAGTGAGTGTTGTCGTTGTAATTTCATTTGGCGAAAAGTGTAATACGACTCAATACCAGATTGAATTTGTTGTTAGCATACCAAAAATATTGGCTACAATCACAAAGACTGGTTATTTATTTTGTCGTTGAGCCGCTTTCGTTGAATTTCAATTCTACGTTTCTAGTGAAAATTTCACAATTATTATTCCTTGAATCGATTGGTTTTTAAATAAAATGCATTTCAAATTTCATTTCAACAGTCGAATGGACCCCGTAAATATATGGCCAGATATCCAAAATGCAAGAATTGCAATAAATCCAATAACAAAAAGAAGTCGAGAAAATCGAAAAAATCGAAAAAATCGAAAAAATCGAAGAAATCGAAGAAATCGAAGAAATCGAAGAAATCGAAAAAATGCAAGAACTGCAAGAAAAGACGCCCAAGCTGCGGATGCGATTTCTGTCCATGCTTGTTCCCCGTCACGGAATCATCAGGTATGCTCTTTTTGCCAATTTATTTACGAATACTGGATAAATTTTTTCCGATTTTAGGTACCGCTACAACCTCAGGCTCTTCTTCAAGCACCTCTACAGTGTCGTCTCCAACCACAGCTGGATCTGGTAAACATTCAATTTTTTAAATTACAATCATTTCATGAAATGAAGTGAAAAAAAAACTTTCTAAAACAATTTAAATTTTTCACATAGAAACATCGACAGCCGCTGAAACTTCAACAGCTGGCACTGGTTCAACTGCTGGCACTGGTTCAACTGCTGGCACTGG
>NW_022199493.1:204950-282273 GCF_009176525.2 Contarinia nasturtii | reverse complement strand
GCTGGCACTGGTTCAACTGCTGGCACTGGTTCAACTGCTGGCACTGGTTCAACTGCTGGCACTGGTTCAACTGCTGGCACTGGCTCAACTGCTGGCACTGGTTCAACTGCTGGCACTGGTTCAACTGCCGCTTCTGTTTCAACACTTTCAACAGCCGCCTCAATTTCATCTTAAGCTCGCTAGAATATTCTCTTTCCTGGACATTCCAATATGGCTTTTCGATTCAGCATTCACTTTTTAGCTATAAAATTATTTACCGAGCCTTTTCATAGAAATTAAGTAATTTATTGTTTTATCCCATTCAACGTGAAAATAAATATATAATTTAAATGCAAATAATTTTCATAGTATTTTGGTATTTCGATTTAATTCAAAAATGATAAAGATTCTCTCAAATAAATTGATTGCAAATCTTCTAAGGACGAATTTTAAAACAAGACTTCAAATTTCGAATTTCTTTAAATTTTTACCGAAAAAGTGGGAAAAATGGTAAATTTGTTATAAAAGTCACTGTTGAAATATATCACATTTTGAGACGAGCAAAAATGCTTTGCTCTGGGTTAAGAGTTTCAAGTAGTCATAAATTTCAAGAAATCGCAAGTGGAATCGGTAGTGAAGAAAATTTGGTATTTTATGCCCTGGATTTAAAATACCATTCTTTATATGTTTGCTACCCATAAATAAATAAACTAACAAGACTTTTCCTCAATTTATAATTCTACATAAAATTTTAAAGTCGTTTCAACCAAATCTCGAGCGTATGCAATTGTAGTAGTCATTTGTGATGAAAATCATCGATTTTAATGATTTTGTATGGATTCCATTTATGAAATTATATTCCATATATAATCCGATAACTGTATTCAGTCTTTGTATCATGTATAGATATTAATATTGGTTAAAGTATGCGTAAAACTGTTGAATGGTTCGAATGGAAAATGGCTACTGCTAATTAACTTTGTCAAAATGGACCGTAAAAAATTGATTGATCTCTTTTATTCTAAATATGATTATCGTAATCAAATTGCGTCAAGACTACTCTCCAATGGAAATGTGAAAGAATTTCTCATAATTGTGACTGATTGAAGTGTCGATTATAATTTCGCTCCAAACACTCATCATATATAATAATAAATGCGAAAACGTTAATCTATCTTACACAACCATATTTTTTTTTGCATTTCTATTCGAAAAAGTGCGAGAACTGTTGTTATTGAACAAAAGCAAATAGTGAACATGCATGCTGTGTTTGATCATGTCGGTTTATTCTCATCAATTTTATTGTTTGTTTAGCCTGAAAAGTGACCGTTTGTTGTTACAGCAACTGTCTTGGTTTTAATGTCGATATGGTCATTTCTGAATAATAATTAGTGCAAATAAATCAATCAAGATGTGATTAGCAATTTGACGTGCTCACCGCATAAGCTTCATCGCAAACGAAAAGAAAAATCATTTGCTTAATTTCTGTTTGCTCAACGTATTCGGAATTTAATGATGATTGAATGCATAACGGATTGATGTCAGTGTGTTGTTCAAGTAAAGATGACAAGCAAAAGCGAATATCTGATCTATGAAAGCATGTGTTTGACACAAAGTAGATGGTTGATTGATAAACAAATTGAGATTATGAAACATCCATGTGTCGCTCCATACTTGCATTTTGTATTGAAAAATAGCATTTGTCACAGTTCATCTCATTATTCGGTTCTAATTAGAATACAAATCATGTGATACAGATTTTATGACGAAAAGCAAGTGGCACTCATTAGGCGCTTTTTGTTTAAAATTCGAATATTTATTATTGCGTCGTTCACATATTTCTTTTTCACCAGCATGTTATGTGTCGTTGCTAGCGACAAAGATATCTCTTTATGACTTTAGTTTATTGTTGAATTTCCGAACAATTTTTGAAGGCGATTTTAAATGCGTACGCTACTTGTAGTATGGGGAAACGCTATTTTTACTGTATTCACCATATATGTGAATTGTGAATGAATTTGTTTTAATGGCAAACGATTTTCCAAAATCAGCAGTTAAATGAATGCCACCGAAATAATATCATTGTGATAACTCCCACTCTGTCACTTCTGTTCGCTAAAGCAACCGGAATCACATCATTCAATCGGTTTGAATGTGAATTAACAGACATCAACACGCTCAAAACAAGATAGAGACAGACAGAAAGAGAAATGAGAGAGAGAAAGATAGATCAACAACATCATCATCATCAGCACATGTACAAAAACACAAAAGCCAATGTAATTTATATATCTGCCGTCGCATATAAAATCGTTTAATAGAAAATTTCACAAACGACGACGAATAATCGTGTTCGTGCACAAATTTGCAAAAGATTATGTTTATTATGGATGAAATTGCCCCCTGAACGACAACGACAACGACGACGACGACGACTTTTGCGCGCATTCGAAAAATAAATGAGCATTAAATGCTTGTTTGATAATAATGAAAGCATGCAAAAACCAACCCGATCAAATGCGAATAGGCAACGAATGAATTTCAAATGCGTACAAATCTATGCAATACACGTTCGCATACACACACATTAACCGGTCACAATTTGTGCGAAAGCAACAGTGCGGCCGTTATATTTCGAATGATATGAGTTTATTCGGCGGCTCGTGAATTTGTTGAGAAAACGAGATTTTTTGACTCTTTTATTTTCGCACAAATTATTGTCTGTGTTTCGAATAAAACTCGGCACATTAAATCGTCCGACGCAACACAATGGCAAAAAGCGATAAAGCAATGCAATGAATTGAAACGACCCTTTTTTCCCTTATTTTCTCTCTCCCTTTGGAGTTGAGTCTATCACAATTCGCTTGCACTCTCTACTTAAGATGAATAGATATATCGTTTTTTTGTTGTTGTTGGGAAAATGTTAAAATAGTGACGGCACCACTTCGACTCCCCCGACCGAAAGTCAAGATGGTAATCTAGTTTTGCTCGATGCATTTGCTACTTCATTTTTTTTTCTTTCTCAAACTAACGATTGTATAATGTTTCTATTGAACTTTGCCGAAATCGAAATGGGAATTGTTATTGTGTGTATCACCCCGAAAACAGTTAAACACAATATAAACAACTTCATGTTCATATAAACTACAAAATCATCAAGCGATTGTTGAATTTAGATAATCTATTTAATTCGTTCGTGTTTTTTTTTTCTATTGTGAAAGTTTGCCCATAATAAACAGTTGTTTTGACCAGAGAATCACATATTCTAAACAATCAAATGTAAGATGAACGAGAGAAAAACGAAGGTAAAAGGAGCCGTCTAAGCCGAACAAAAACTAACGACCGACGATTAATTCTCCAACTGGCTATAAAATAGAAGAAGACCAGTTGTGTTCTTTCTATTTGCTTTTTTTGTCAAGTCACCGTTTTGTGAATGTCGAGCGAAAATTGTAATTTTAGATTTTTTTCCCATTTTGTAAATCGGTCGAATTGATGTGAAAGTGCGAATAAGAGATCGCACCAGATTTTATGTAAAAAATTTGAACAATTTCATGTGGATTCACCATTACTCGGCACAAAAAAATATAAAAGAAATAACGAGAAATTTCGTTGTCATTTCTAATCACATTTTTGTAACTAAACAATTCATTGTTTCATGCCAACCAAAGTGATCAACATCTCATCGCCAGATGAACGGCGTTTTTCGCTCTTTTACGGTATGAAATGAATTTATGAAGTGAACGAACCGAGTGAATGTTTGTTTTGATGCAGAGAAATACCATTAATATACGCGACGCGACTTCATAATCGCCAACAATAACTTGGTGTCTCCTGGTTGTACGGCGGCGACAACGACGAGGATAATGCTGCCTCTTGGCTCTTTATATATAAATGCTTTTCTACTCTACTCTCCATATTTTCATAATAAAATGAAGTGCAACGAGCGATAGAAAAGCCAAACACAAAAAACTTTCAGCGACAGTGTCTTTTCCATAACACGCTACATACATAACTCCCGGCATAGTTGTGTCGTTGTCATCGTCGTCGTCGTTGGCACACAACATACACACGCATCGTATGTCCAATTCGAATAAAAAGTGCTTTCCAAGTGGATGATACATTCTCATGTATGTTTAAGCGAGTTAAGTATTTATGATATTGGGGTGGCGAAACGATATAGCACGCGTACACACAAAAACCTCCGACGCAGCACACATATCATCGTGATGATGGGTCATCCGATCCAATTTTTACCATTATGAAAGTGTATTGTACACAGAGAGTTCATAGCATGCACGTATTTACCAATATATTTATTACACATCCGATTGCCATAAAATGTATGCGAACGCGCACGAGCTCTCTCTGTCTTTTGCTCGGGCTGAATTGCATTGCACTCTTTCGCGAAAGCGACAAAACAACGTTGCGAATATGAATTCACGCCGATGCTACAATGTTTACTTAAAAAAGTGTCATACACGACAATAAACAACATTAATGCGAAAATAAAAATGTTTAATGGATTTTCTCTCTCTCTCACACACACTCTCTCTCTCTGTCCGACACTGTGTATGGCTTTTGCTACCGAAATAAAAAAAATTGCACACACACCATAACTATTTGCTAATGCAAGATATGATGGGAAATTTCAAAATTGCCATTTCCACATTAATATCCTTATTGCGACCCTGAATAGCGCGACGTACAAGCAACACCAAACCAATTCATTTCCATCATGTTTACATTTCAAATTGAATTCAAGGCAAAATAAGAAAAACTGCATAAAAATAATGTTTTTTGAATACGAAACAAAAAAAAAACAACCGTCGCTTAATGTCTCAACGAATCCATGGTTTTTCTATTTATTTCATTGGGACCGATTTCACACATACACTACATGATTTCGGGATTACATTTATTAATATGGAAAATATACACAGTTTTACAGCAAATTGAAGAGGTTTTACGGGTGTTTTGGCCACATTTTTTGAAGAGATTTTCAATGCTAGTTTTTTCAGGTGGGTTTAGCCGACTTATGCAAGTTTTTATGCATTTTCTGACATGAAAAGTTTCGGGACTTTTTGACTTAAGCTTTGCCGGCAATCTTTTTTCAGACGGACTTTTCCAAATTGTTTATTTTTCTTTTGTCTATAAATACAATACCCAACCTCTTAATTCAATGGAAATGACTACAAAACGGGAATTTAAAAATGGAAAAATGCTGTGTCATTGTAATGACTAAATTGAATGTCGATTAATTACGTTGTAAATTGATGCAGATGTGTACTTTAGAATTGGATGTACTCTTCCTCGCTTACTTTTTCGCTTTTTTTTAAATCTCTCTTTGGTTTTATCTCACTTTTTTGCTCTCTTTCACTCCCTCGATCCATCGATATGTCTGAAATCGATTTAAATTAATGACGCGATTCGCTATGTTCGTCTCGTGCAGAAAACCGCCGTTTTTTCTATCTCTATCTCTCTTTTGCCTTTCTCTTTCTTCTTTTCAAAATGTATTTTATTGTTTTCGATTCGATCGTTTTACGCACATTCGATTGATTCAATTTAAAAAGATAATATCTCGAGCTAGTCGTATACTAATTTTAATTTGATTGATAGAGTGATTTTAGCTGTGTTGCACTTTCATTGAACAAAAAAAAATTAAATGTTTTCAATTTGATTCCTTTTATGATATTCATGGTGTATAAAAATGCATTTAAATTGTCAATTGAAATGGAATTTGTTCGATGAATAAAATTGATAACTCTTTTGATGTGAAAACATATAAAAATATCCCTTTCATACTTTGTTGCAAGCAATAAACATTGCTTTTTTGTTCGAGCCAATGAGTGAATGGGAAATAAAATTGGCCATTTGACGAATTATTTTTAAATTGAAAAATGTTTGGAAATGGCTTTTTTTTATTTTGATGACTCTATTGAAAAAAAAAACTTTTACGAACCGGTACGATAAAAAAGTGATGAACACAAAGTGTTTGTCATTCACATGGGATTACTGATATCATTTGTGTCTAATTATTTATTAATTAAGGAAAATGTTTTGAGTGATGGGTTGAAAAAAATGATGTGGCAAAACTTGTGTGGCCCCTCGTAAAATAACTTGTTTCTATCCTTGATTTTGCTTAAACCTCATCACCACTTACCGTTTTCTATTTTATAAACGTCACACTGTAAAGAAAAAAGAGAGGAGAAGAAGAAAATGAAATTAAATTTTAATTGTATGTTTTCATGTGAGTGCGTCAAAAGTGAGTGGTATTTTAGAAAATGGCATTTCGAAGTTTTGTGTGAAATTCAACGGAAATAAACTTAATGGATATAAAATTGCGAACGAAAACGAGAAAGAGATGAAGGAACGAGAGAGAGAGAGAGAGAGAGAGAGAGAGAGAGAATGAAAAACACAGAAAGAGATGTGTGTTTGTTGTTAAAACCCAAGTTTGAATAGAAAGAACAATGTCGTTGCAGAATTATAGCTAAAGCCAGAAAGAAAAACACTTAAAACTCGACAAAACGCATTTTAAACGAACGTATTTGAAATCAAAGCGAGATGCGTATGTACAGTATAATAAAAACCCCAGAGTCGCACAATCAAATTACAATGAATGAGGTGGTTACAAAATGGGAAATAGAGTAAAATACATTGGACGTCGGCGCTGCAATCACAACCGTATAGAATCCGAACATCGACACCAAACGCAAACACTTTTAACCATACAATAGAGCATACAATTTTTTTTGCTCTCTCTTATTTTGTTGAATAGTGAATATTATTTTGTTATGCGTTCTATTAATGGTATGTTGGAAGGGCGGTGGATAAAAAAAGGGAAAGTCGCTCCATTTGATAATTACTCTCCGGCAAAAATTTGAGCGTATGTTTTTTCGATTTGAAAAGAATTAAAACATTCGGCGTTTGTTTTGGTTTATGTCATTGTGTCAGGTTTTTTACGTGGTTGCTCAACCTCTTTCTCTAACTTCGGGAGTACTGTGTTTGTGAGAGTGATATAGCAAAGAGTCCGAACAGTCGGGTTGAAATGTAAGTGAATCTACATTTGGCATGAAGTGAATCTATCTAGGATCATGACCCTTGTAAATTGTTTCAACGGCAGCAACGACACACTAAATTGACAAAATAGGTGTGAGATTAAATTCAGCCTTGCAAATTCAAAGTTTTACCAATTTCGATCTAATTCATGTTTGGCGCGCACACACACATCACATGGGCGAAAATGATGCACCCCATTCCAATGGTTGTACAATGTGAAAATCGAACTAAAACAACATTTCCATCCCCGCATGTATACCATTTTATGAATATAAGACTGCATGTATGTGTCGCCCCTTCTGTCTATTCACTTTAGCCTGCTCAAAAATAAATGAAGGAACATTGCTTGCCACAAAATTCATAATAAGCAAAGCGAACCGAGTATTTGTCTGTATGTATGCTGTAGCATCATGTCAAATGGTAACAAACGCGCACTCATTATAGATTCAGATGTTTAACAAATAGCAAATAAAGAACTCCTGAATACCAACATGATTGCTTCGTATAATCTCATACCATTTCTGTTTATCTCACTTTTTCTCTGTGTGTCTTTCTCGTTTACAAATTGCTCTTTGCATTTTGAGAACAATCTTCGAGTCGATTTAAATAGATAATTTCATGTCAAAGTTCTTGATGCAAGTGTTTCTTAACAACATCGTGGTCCGCCTCCGCTGTCAGGGAACCAAAAATTCTATAACAAACCCACAACAACGGTGAAGCGAAAAAAAAAGAAAGATGAAGATGATGATTACGAACAACAATTGTCTTAAATTGGCGCTTGGTTTTTTTGGGGGAAGGGTGGTAAAATTTCTGTCATTTTTTGAAGTAGACATTGTTTTGGCGCGGGGGAAATTAATTTTAAAGCAACGAATTAAGAGAGTGGAAGATTTTTTTTTGTTTGGTGGGTTGGGTGTATGTAGATTTTAAATTGCATCGAGATGTTTAAATGAGTTGCACGTGTATCAGGTGTATTTCTCACTTTTTACATCAAAATAGAAAATAGTTGAATGTGTCACGCGGAAAAGCGT
Source organism: Contarinia nasturtii (assembly GCF_009176525.2). NCBI lineage: Eukaryota > Metazoa > Arthropoda > Insecta > Diptera > Cecidomyiidae > Contarinia > Contarinia nasturtii. The sequence goes on along the minus strand of NW_022199493.1, from coordinate 274,210 downwards.
TCATTTTTATGCCACAAAATGGATGAGTGTGCTTGTGTTCAAAGCGGCTAGAGCATCACTTGATGAGAAACAGCTGCACTTTATCTACGGCACAAAAGTTCATACCGCATCGTTAGATGTGGAAAATTATATTTCAAACTCTCTCATGGCAACTCCTCTCTCCCTCTCTCTCTCTCTCTCTCTCTCTCTCTCTCACTGTTTCACAATTTCGGCGGAATTGTGCCTAGTTTAGTTTCAATTTAATAACACCGCAAACATGGAAATGTATTACCGCTTCGCATTCATTTCACTTATTCATAATACGATCACATGGCAAACTGATGGTATAGCGTGGCAACTTAAAGACCGTTCATAAAACACATTAAAAATTTAAGTAGCAATTTGGTGTTACTTTTTTTGCTCTCTCAGTGTGTGTGTGTGTGTGTGTGTTTGTCTCTGTCTCAATCTCTTGAGCACAAAATAAGTGTGTTTTCTCGTTGTTTGTTTGACAGTGTGGAAAATTGTGCGCGTCATTTTTCAACATAGGCCACCACATATCTCTCTCTCTCGCTAAATACGGTGGGTAAACTTTTCACTTTGAATATGGAATATTCTATTACCAGTGCCGCTACGATAAAATAGTTTGTATTATGAGAAAAACAAAAAGCCTTCAAGCATTAACAAACAACGATGCACTGTGCATGAATGTTGAAATGTGTGTGTGCTTGTGTGTGTATGTATGGTTGCGTGATATGAATCTCCAAACAAATAAATGGCATCAATGGGTGTTTTTGCACACTTTAAACATCCACTTGAAGCAGCAAGAAAGTGGAAGAGCCAGAGAGAGAGAGAGAGAGAGAGAGAGAGAGAGAGAAAGGGAAGGAACGACAGTTGGATATAACGCATAGACATCGAATGTGATCGAGAATGAGAAATGGAAATGTTGAGATATTTGTAATTTATTTAGTTGAAATTGTCAAAACCACACAGTAACTAAACGGAAATTACTTAAACTTCTTGTTTTCCAATTTTGCCAAAAACTAGCGCTCACAAAATGAGCAACAACCGGCTACGGTGGCGGCCAAGCACCACATTTCTCGTTGCTACTTTTGAATTTTACACCGCGCTTGTTATTTCAATTGAAGCTCTCCCTCTCTCTCTCTCTTTCTCTCTATCTCTCTCTCTCTCTCTCTCTCTCTCTCTCTTGTTGCATATTTCTCTCTGGCTCTCTTTTCGAAACTTTTCCGTAAAAGTGAAATTGAAAAAGCATGAAACTTCCCATTCTGCCATTAGGTTCGTCTCTCTTTCTGTCTGTTTCTCTCCGTTTTGCGTCAGGCTGTTTTTGATGCCCAACTCTCAATTGTTTGTCCTGTTATTTACTCAGGCGAAACACATTTACATGCTATTGAATCGAATCTCGAGCATTCTCTGGTCGGATAAGTCAAATACACTCACAAAGTGCCGAATCCCAGCATACTCATTCAATCTTCGTTGCATTATTTAAATGAATTTATTGAATAAATATATGAAAGCGTGTGCACTTTGTGATGCGGTGACGGTAATGTGAAACCATTTTCGACTGTTATTTAATCGTTTTCGTATGGCATTTAATTACCATAAAGTGTGTATGTGTATAAACGCGCCATATTTTTGGTTGTGCCAGCATCACTTGAATCTGTTCTCTTGCAAACAGAAGAAGAAGAAACAAAAAAGCACTTCTGGCATATCATGATTTGGTGCGTGTATACGCTTTTTGAGCAATGTTAACATTTCAATATCTGGCAATATTTTTTCTTCTTCTTCAGTTCTCATTGCGTTCTCGATTAAATTGTTTACTTTTGTGCTAGGCGAAAAAGGATGTGGTTTAGTGGCTTTTGCTACGAAAGCGGCAAAACTTGGCTACGACAACCCAATTAAATTTCAAACGATTTTTGTTTTCACATCTTACTCATCGGCATGACATCACAATAAATAAACAAAAGGCATTGCAAATGAAAAGCAACAACGAAGAGAACGAAAAAGAAAATGAACAAAAAAAAAACCATACACACAACGATGATTTTCATGTATACATCCTTTGTTTGTGTTCATTTAAAGCATATTTTATTTCATTTCAGTGCTTCCCAAACAACGTGCCGGAACAAAAGCATAAACACATACTCTGGCTCCTTTCAGACAGTTTTATGAGCATGAAAACCAAAATGGAAAACAGAGCGACGAAAGTAGGAAAAAACACAAAATTAAACCATATTCAAAGTACATTCAAATTATAAACCGTCTGCTAGAAACTTTCCATCGCCCAATACACGCGCGCGTATGGAGTTGATTATGAATTATGTATTATGGAGTACTCATTTCGCCTTACAGTCGAAAAATATGTCTTTCAATGGACGCATTTTGATTTCTTTCCTCTTGCAGCCTCGAAAGGCCAAATTTTGCAGAAATACCACTTTTTTTCGCGCATTTTCGTGGTCAATTCAAACATGTGTTCACATTGCGTGCCTAATTGTTGTAAACTTTCTTCGTAATTCATCCATTATGGCCTGTGGTAATGTGCCGGGTCGTACACACACACAGACACACAATTTCCATATCAACGGAAAATAGCGAAATTTGTCGCTACTTTTTCTGCTTGTGACAAATGAAACGACACAAAAAACGTCCTTTTGAAGCGGAACACCCACCATAAAAAAAAATGTTTTATAAATTAGTTCGCCAAAAATTCACGGAAATGCTTTGGCCAAAACGGTTATGTCACTTGGAATGAGGAAAATATGGGAATATATAAACACATGCATAAAACCGGTTAATGGGCAATTTTTTTGGTTGTTGTTTATTTTCGGTTTCAGTTGAAACTACCCATTTGAGGCACTTTTCAAGAGAACGGCAAAAGAATGCGCTACGGGAAATTTCACATTATGGAACCCAAAATGCGGTAATAATATATCCAAATATCACTTTGACGATGATATGTCTGCGTGTATGTGCTGAGTGTGTGTGTGTGAGTGTGATATAACCGCGGAACTGAACTCTTTATTTGCATAAACCTCACGTATTGTTGTCGAGTTATATTAAACGCAATCTGATATAGTTTATCAAAATTTACACAGAGCTTGTGGCGGCGGTCGAAAATCACGGCCATAAATCTCAGTCCAAAAAATGATTTTTCATGGGATTTCTCCCCCGCGACTCTCTTTTCTCTGTCACCACCAAATCGTGCAATCACATGTGCACATTGAAAGAGAGTGAGAAAGCGAGAGAGAGAGAGAGAGAGAGAGAGAGAGAGAAAGGAGAGCAAGATCGATTGAAAACTAGAGCCAACAATATTCCAACCGATAAAGAGTAATTTTTTTCTCTCTCTCTCTTGATTTCGTTAAACTTCTGCTGCTCATTATTATGAGTCAGATCAAATTTCACGTGGAGTGCATAAAGCATTCGCAACAAATCAAAGTCAAAGTAAGCAAAACCGATGAGGGTGAATGGCGTCAAATGGCAATATAGTTAGTATTTCATTCGTCTCTCCGTGCTCGTCTTCAAAACCTTTCCGCTTGTTGCGATTTGTGAGTGTGTGGTAGATAGCGTAAAGACGAATTCTTTCAAGCAAAAACTTTATAATATGGTCACTGGAGAGACGAACGATGAATAAAATTCGAATAATGCGCATTACATGCACACATACACGATGTATAAAATGTCGATTTGCTTTGTAACACAAAAAAAAACTTTTTAAACACACCCTGTTTAAAGAACTTTTTCTCTATGTATATGTATATGTGGTATGGTAATTTTTAATAGACATACAAATATTTGAATCGTATCAATTGATCGAATTTGCATTGAAATCGGGTGTGAGCGCTTATGCGTTTCCTTCATTTTCGGAAGTGAAATGGCGTGTGTTCAATGCATAACATTAAATAAAATTATGTCGAATAAGACGAAGGGACAAAGATGGAAACGATGGAAAAAGGAAATAAAATCAAGCGTTGCTCGACAAGTCCAACGAAGAAAAAAAAGATAAAGATTTAAAATGGAAAGAAGTATGAGAGCAGCTGTAACAATAACGAAGAAAAAAAACAAGAGAGACCACATGATGAGATCGAGAGAAGAGAAAAAAATGGTTCTAATTAATTAATCTCGAGGGTTTTATTGAAATTTTAAACTCATGCGACATGAATTATCGCTTGCACCGTATATTTTCAAAACCCTGTTCACTATCAAAGTTCAATTTCAATACATCAAGTCAAGCGGGTGTTTTAAAGTTTGTTCACTGGGAAAAAAATGCGAATGTGTTTAAAATTACCGAAAAGAAAAGGAGTGAGAAGGAGTAGCGGAGAGAGATAAATGTTGGCACATAATCCGTCTTTTTTTATATACTGTGGATCTGTGTGTGCGTGTGTGTATCATTTGTTGTACAAAATTTTAAGTGCTAATTTTATCGGTGTCTGAAAATGTTCGTTAAAAGTTGATTCGGTTGTTGGTCGTTTGTTAACAACGGCGAAATTGTGCTATCAACATAGCTCTCTATGAGGAATATAGAATATAGCAACAATGTGTGACGAGAAATGGTGTAAAACATTGTTGTTGTGCCGGAAGAAAGAAAGTGTTCGTCTTAAAAATATTGACATGGATGGGTATGTTGTTGTTGTTGTTGTTGCGTATGGCAAAATCGTCAAGGAATTGCAAATTGTAACGGATGCATAGTATAAAAAGGCATCCAACGAACAGATGTCAAAGATGATGCAGCTAATAAAAAGAGCAGCAACAACAACCGCAACGGCACCACTCATCTTTCGTTCTTTTGTGTAGCAACGGAATAAGCTGCGACAGCTCATACTGTCTCTTGGTATATGCATGTGCGCGTCATACCGTTGTGATATACTTTCGGCGAGATAGTGAAAGAAACTCCAATTCTTTGGTGGAAGAAAGTGAACGACGGGGGCTCGTTTGTTCGAAATGTGCCGGAAATGTGTTCACTGCAATTTCAAATTAAATTATTTTATCTGGTTTGCTTTATTTCTTTTGTTTATCTAAGGTTTTTGCTCATTGCTCATTTGGTCGTCGTTTGTTGTTGGCGCTCAAACTGAATTAAAGTAGACAAAATGGAATGACATTCATTGGGTAAGAGTTGGAATGGGGTTAGTGCTCTCTTTCCTCATCTTTGGCTTGAAAAACGATGCATTCATGTTTGAAAAAAAAAAAAAAACGAAACAGTTCTGGTACAAGCAACATTTCTCCAAGCAACAAATCATTAAATTTTTCATTTTTATTCCCGAAGTTTTCGCTGCATTTGCAAATGTGATCAATGGCACATCAACCATCTCACTGCATTCATTTTACATCTGAATATATATGTGTGTATGCAATGTTGGTAATTCAAAAAGTTTTTGTTTGTTCTACGCCATTTTCTTATTGAATGCAAAAATTTTAAGTGCTTTTTAGCTAAGCGACTTTATTTGACTTTTCACCGAAACACTTCAATTTCATGCCAGCGTATTTCGTTTTGTATTTTTTCTTCATTTGGCTGCTGTAATGTCTGGCCTGGTATGATGGATGCAAAATACGTGAAACTCGCGATGCGTAAATTTATATACTTTTGTCGATGATGGAACATTTTGAGTTGATAAAAAGCACTTTTCACCTCAATGAGAGAATATATAAGAAAAATTGTGCACAAATACTCTTGCCTGTTGACCATTATCACATCATTTTTTTTTTCTAAAAAAAAATGCCAACTTCGAATGAAAAATCTTCTCAATGTGATAGATAGATTCCTCTTCATTCTTATTTGTTGAATGCGACCAACAAAAATCCATCATTGAAGAGATGAAAAAAAAAATATCAAGCAAGAATTCTATTCAAAAAGTGAAAAAATGTGTTTTTATGAGATGCTATTTTGCAAAGATTTCTTTCGTTGCCGCAGATTATTCAAGAAAATGGTTTCCATTCATTTTTGATCGTGCAACAGTGATGATCACCATATCAGGAATCATCGAAATGAATTTTCTTTGTTACACAAATGAAAATAAGTGCAAAGAAAAAAGGAGCAAAAAAAATGTAGAAAATCCGAAGAAAAAGATTGAGAGAAGGCACTATTCATTCATGCACCATAGGATGCGGTGTTCCGTTTCCATTTCAGGTGAAAAACGACCGACAGAAAAATTCCAATAAAAACTTCCACCCTCCCGAAAGTGAATGAATACACACAAGAAACACATGCACATACAAATTTATGTGTGTGTGTGTCTATATCCTTAGCAAACGTAGTAATGAGTCATAAATTATTTGAACGTAAACCATGAACGAAAAATGCAGAGACGGCAAAATGGTCGCATACCGTGCGCCCATACACACTTTCCGCGCAACCGATGAATGTGCATGATGATGAACTACTTTATATCGTATCCTTCACCTTCGTTTGCTGTAATGCGTTTTTCCGTTTCCATTCTCTGTATATAAACTTCTTTATGCCCATGACACATCGATTTACGTTGTGTGTGTGCGCGAGTGCTCTTTGTTTTGGGCTCATTCACTGTTAGGCTATAAACTTTGCTACGAATTTAGTGTCGGACGGTCGTTTTGCATTTTACCTCTGTGATGATGAGAATGGGGAGCGCATAGGTGTATGTTCAATGTGTAACAATCAAGAAATTGAATATTTTTATCGGTGAAAAAAGAAAGACGGGAGGAATGAATTGTCGGTGGCAGCAGCGATAATATAATGACGTAAAACGCACGCTTCTTTACTGCCGCACCGATACTGCTCGAAATAAGTATTCGGGTGTTCACTGCTCGAAATAGGTGTTCACGGAGTTTGACTTTGAATCCCAACCAAATTATTATTGCTTGATAAAAAAAAATACGGAAAATGTAAGTAGATCTTCGCTCACGATGGCATACAGCATAAGGACTCATTATATATCTGTTGTTAATCCAAGCGAAGCATTAAACAACGTAACTCACCGAAAACCTGCTGCAATCTGCATTTTTCGCATGATTAATGCACACAGACAACGCCATCCAAATATAAAACGACCAACAACGCTGAAATTATGATAAATACGGTCGAATGATGATGATGGTGGTGGTGGTGGTGATAGTGCTTCGATTTATTAAGAGAAAAACAAAAAAAAATATATTCACTGTAAAATTGGATGTAATTCACGAACATTCAATGCTATCTGAGATGCAAGATGCACACTTGAAGCAATGCCACACCAAATTTTCAGATTCTTTTACAACATTCAATACCACTTGTTTTCGAGACGAGCGCACGCCAATTCTCATTCTCTATCTCATTCTCATCTCATTCTCGAACGCTCGAGCGTTATTCGCTGTACCATCTTCAGCAATGGCACATTCAATTTTCATTCTTTTGGTTAAAGTTCGAACGCTATGAATCCAAAACTTCCACTTTCAAGTTTTGTAACCACAAACTTTACTACATTCGGTTGCTTTTGATTCTTTTTCGTTTTCTTCGTTAACAAGTGTTTATGTTCACTTTGTTGTCTGACTCATCATTTTCGTGTACCGAGAAATTACAAATTACTGTAATGGATCGAACGACAAAAAAAAGAACACACACACACACAACACGTTAGAATGAAACACAATGAACTCAACAAGTTTATCCAGTCGCAGAAATGTACACATTCCTTCCAAATTTACACACAATATCGCTTTGTGGTCGCTTTCTATTTTTCGATGATTGAAGTAGTTTTTGTTTCGTGTGACTTTAAAATTGGTTATCATTTATCAATGGCTTAATTCAACGCAATGGCATGATTCAATTTTGATTGTTATTAAGAAACCCATCGATTCCATGGAACATTGTCATATAGACAACTTCATCATAATTGCCAAATATTAATATTTATGACTTTCAATTCGATTTTAATGGCCAATCATTTTCCGTTCTCTCTCTCTCTCTTCCTCTCTCTCTCTCTCTCTCTTTTTCTTTCGATTGAATTAATGCAAAGAAGACGATTTATTCAATTCGTAAAGACGATATTTGAATTAAATTGCAATCTTTATTGATTTTCAAAGGCATCGACTGAATCAACTTGTCTTGATATAAATAAAAATGGAGAAAATTGTCTCAATAAAAAAGAAAAACAAAGTACGACCATTACGCTGTCAAGTAGTTCCTTTTTTTCTCATTCGAAATGCACGATGGAGTGGCTTTATGGTAAATCTGTAACGATGATAAATGTTCCGTTCTTTTTTTTCGTCATGAACTCTTTCCATGCAATCTAATGTCATAACGGCAATGACCATTTGCTCTTATCGTAATCGGTATTCTGTGTGCAATGCACCACTCTATACACACCGTTCCAAAAATGGGTTTGCGTTCTTTTTTCACTCGTCACCATTGCATATGCTGGTTTAATGACATATTGCTGTGAACCATTAAGAGAGATGAAACGAGACAGAGAAAAAGGGGAGAAAGAGAAATTAAAAGAGAGATAGAGAGTGAAAGATCTGAAGAGCGTTGGAAAAAGCAAGAAAAAGAATTTTTCAAAAAAAGAGTAACATCAAACGATCGGTTTCACTCAAAACAGGAATGAAAACATAAATTGCTGGATATAGAAAGCAGAAAAAAAATATAGAAGAACATATCGTGTGTATGTCACATGCGTTGGTCATGAAAGCGAAATATATCGCCCGTTTAAATTGACCATTTTCGGAAGTGTGGAGCGAGAGAATATACCATTTTCAACTAGTTGATACGCGCCAAACCATTCTTGGAAAACGGAAACCATTACCGAATCACTCGGTTATTTTGTGTATATATGTCCCGGCCAAATGTGTTCATTGCCAACTCGTTTACCTCTGTATAGTGTGTGTGTGTGTTCGTATATGTAGAAATATGTAAATGAAATTACATACATTGACCTTTGACTTGACTTCACTCGTTCGACTTGCATCATCGTGTTTTTGTGTGTTGGCCATTGCATGTAACAAATGTCCATGGTTTAATATCATTTATCGCTTCTTTAGATCCATTCGGCTTCCACAAATCGACCTTATCCACGAACACATTCATGTTCCGAATTAAATGACAAACTCTATATCTCTTTCACAAACAATGTAAATAAACTCTTTTCATTCCTTATGATTAAAGTCATTGATGTTTACATTATACGATGTTTATTTCTCAGAGAAACTAATAATTTTTGTGTTGATCGTTTGTTTTTTTATCAATTTTGTTGTTATTTCTTTCATCCGGCTATCATAATAATCACAATAATTAACAATGCAACAACATTTTGACGAAAAACAGAGAGCAACAATCATAAAATTGTCTAATTTATAGATTAGCTTCATAGTTCTTTTTGTAAATTTACAACAAAGACCAGAGCTACGTAAAACTAAACACAAAAGATGATCGTCTTTTTTTCAGTTCTTCGAGTAATTCTAGCACTGTGTTTTTACAATGTTGATGAACCGTCTTCAGAACGAAGCAGGTGAGACTTTACACAAATTAAAGCGTTCAAATGTATACAAGCGAACGAGCGGGCATGTGTTTGTGTGAGAGAGAGAATGAGTGAGAAGGAGCAAGAGGTAATATGTATAAGCGAGAATAAATAGGAAAGAGATAGAGGCAGTGAAGGAGAAAGACAGCGATCTAAAAGCGGCAATGAAAAAGAGTGAAAGAGAGACGGCTACTTAAAAAAATAACACGATAGCATAAGACGTATATATGTACGTGTGAATAAATAGCGATGTACCGTAGACGGTTTAAATGGTTCGGTTTGCGTGAAATAGTGAGTCAGCAAGTGAATAGAAGTAGAAGAATGTGTCTTGAAAATAGATGTATGTAAAGTGAAATTCATGGGAAAATACGATGTTAATTAGTGTGTATGTTAGTTGGGCTTTTAGTTGGTACCACATGTGTGCGAATCGAATGAACGAAACGGCATTTCAAATGGTGTTCATCGTCACTAATATGCATATATCTGACGAAAAAAAACATGCGTTGTCGTTCGATGGGGCTGGCGTCTTTAAATCGAAATTTCAACTGTACACGCACCATGCACTTCACATTGTCATTTTGTTCATAGTGGTATTATTAAGATTAGAATGAAAAAAATGCAATCAAACTAATTACAATATATAAAATGATCAAATTGGGCATTCTTCAATCTAACTTTAGATATTTTCTTTGTTCAACTGTTCTTATTATGTATGATTAAATGGCCCGGGAGCTTCGTATTCAGCAAAAGTGCAATGCGATCTAACAAATGTTAATTACCGTTATATTCAATGCACCGTAATTTACGCAAAATAATATAAAAATAAAAACATTACTTTCCAAGAGTCCAATGAAATGAGCGCTTTTGTATTTGCGGAAATAAATTTTATTTTTTGTTTCGTCTTGAATTAGATTCAAGTTGATTTAATTTGAACTGCATATAAATCGATACTTGGTAAAAGAGCAAGTGATGTATAATTATGAGTTGCCATACATTTTTTATGACTCTCGAATGAATATATTTTATGGGGCGTCTTTGCACAGTTAAGACTTCCGAATATAGACAAATTCGCTAAAAATGTACATTGAAAGACACAACAAGAACGAGATAAAATGAGATTTACGTGAATTCAGCACGCAGCACATTGTTCTAGTTCAGCCATTTGACATTGTATTTACTTCAATGTTTCTAGTTACGGTTTGCTTAATGGTAACATTCACCTTAATATTTTACATATTTTAGATGGAAAAAAATAGCAAACCATATACGCAATAATAATTACCGCATATTTTCGTGATGTTCAAGAGCTCATCAAATGAAGACGATTCAATACGCATTACGAGGAGATTGCAAATGGCAAACAACAACAGAAAAAAACAACAAAAATCGCAGTAAATTTTGCTGGGGAGCTAGAAAGCGGAGGAGAGAAATATGTAAATAGATAAAAGGGAATGATGAAGGGAACGAAAGGGAATGAAAGACAATCACGAGAGAAAAAAAAGCATAGTTGATCCTAACTCCATGAATTATGTCGTTGAATTTAATTTATGGAAATGTTTTATAAACAATTTATCTTGTTTCGTGACGTCGGCTCACAGTGCGATACCGGCACATTCCACAAAATGAGAGTAGTAGCAATAAAAATAGCACAATTTCACGGCATAAACAATTTTGATTTGGGCGCATATGAATTTTAAATTTCATGTGGAAAGCGTACATGTAATTTTTTTTTCAAATTCATTCATAATGAACAATTTTAATTCGACACAAAATATATTTTATGCGCCAATAATTTTAATTAATTTAATATCCACTTCCCATTCACATTTCTAACAAATTGAGTGTAGATAAGCAAATTTTCGGAAGTTAAACAAAAATTGCTGAATGAAATGGGCTATATTTCACAATGGTTCGTTTCGATTTGCTCTGCAAGCACATTGTCACATGGTGTGAAACGATAATCGTTGGATATTTTTATCAATTTCATACTGGGCTTAATTATTTAAAAAAAAACTACAAAATGGCGAATAAATTAAATCCACACTCGCATCACATCATAAAGCCTTGTGCCCCGTGTGTGTTCATGTCAAGATAATGGAGATTTAAATCTTGGCGATAATGCGTTTTTTCTTCTCTCCGTCTCCGTTGGTTCTGTGACAATGGCACAATTACGCCGCGAATCAGTTTTGATTCATTCGAAAAATGTGTTAGATGTTCAAATCAAAATGAGCATTACCGAAATTCGAACAACAACATTGAGTGCACTTGACACAACGGCAGACGTACTTGCATTCGAAACACCATCATCGCCATCGTGCACAACAAATTGCAATTATCTAACCTCAACCTCAACCTCGACCGCATCACATAATTTGATAAATGCACCGAACCAAGCGAACCATTTCGTTTTACACTTCAGTTGGTTCGATTATGGATTCTTTTTGGGGTTGCTCGGACTATCCACATTGATCGGCATTTACTATGGATTTTTCTCAAAACATAAGCAAAACAATCCAAATGAATATATATTGGGTGGGCGAACGATGAAAATTTTACCCGTTGCAACATCATTGATTGCTACGTTAGTATCAGCCCTTTTTTCACACTCTGTCTCTCTGTGTGTCTTATGCGGATCGAAGCAGACACACAGTGTGTGATAAATCAAATTACATTGATTTTTTTTTGCTCATTTCCGTTTTTTCTTCTCTCCGTGTTGGTAGCCATATATCTGGTCAAACACTGGTCGGATTACCCACTGAAATCTACTCAAATGGAACACAGTACGTGGTTTTTGTGATTGTTGCCATCTTGATAAGCTACCGAAAATTGACACTGATTTTCTTTTCGAAATTTATTTTCGCCGTAAATTTCATTATTGTACCGCAACACACAGTTGGGCTTGTCTTTAACATACGTCTTTTTGCCATTGTATCACAATCTCGGTGTGACATCGAGTTTTGAATATTTGGAACGACGATTCGATCGACGCATTCGACTACTTGCCAGTTTTGTCTATACCACAAAATACATTCTCTTCATTCCACTCGTTATCTACGTACCAGCGCTTGCATTTAGTCAAGGTTGTTATCACTTTAATTTACACATTTTCTTTAATTTACCCTCTCATCAATTCACATGGTGTCTGCCAAAACTTTCGAAAACAGCCGAAAAAAACGGTCGTTTTTCGTTAGAACACGACGTGATAAGAGAGAGAGACTGAGAAGTTTTGACATTATTAATATGATAAAAACACATATTTTCCTCTAGTGAGCGGATTGAATTTACACTATGTTACGCCGGCCATTTGTGCGATATGCGTTTTTCATACGACCATTGGTGGGCTCAGGTATGTCATTCAAAATAATTGCATCGCATAAATTTGTGCAAAACCAAAAAAGAAAGGCATTTTTTTTTTGCAGAGCCGTTGTGTGGACGGATTTTATGGTGATGCTGGCGGCAATCATAATAATTATTCTATTGGGCACAAACAACGTTGGCGGTTTTGCAAATGTGTGGTCAGCTGCCGAACGTGGCGGTCGCTTGATTATGTTCAAGTATAATTTAATTACAATATTTTAACAACATTTTGGCATTTATTATGATTTCGATTTTTGTGTATTCTATTCTAGATTCTATTCCATTCACCTAGCATGGATCTCAGTCCATTTGTACGAACATCATTCTGGACACTTTTATTCCATTTAAACATAAATTTTGCATCGCATGCATGCGTTGGTCAAACAACTGTTCAACGATTTTTATCCCTACCCGATCTAAAAGCAGCCAAAAGGTAGCGTTCATTTTTTTTCTAATTCTTCGACGAAAAAAGCTCGATTCGGTAAAAAATGCGCAAATCAATTTTTAATTCGATGAAAATTAACTCAATCATCTCTTTTTATTCACTTAATTCATTTATTATAAATTCGCTTCAATTTAGATCAGTCATATACTTTGTGATTGGCATAACTTTGCTAAACTTTGGCTTAAATGCTGGCAATTCTCGGATTACTTATGTATGCATCGTACGAACATTGTGATCCAATTCGTTCAGGTATCGTCACGAAATCGGATAAGATGAGAACGGCATTGGTGGCAGAAGTGTTTTTTTTTAAAGCCCTGTTAAGAGTAGTAATGTAGACCGGTCATGCAATTTGTTGTGCATTCAGCACGAACCGGTTCAGTGTGGCGCTGGCCACACTGACTGACAGCATTTGTGACATTTTATGTATGTAATCGAAATGTTCAGAATAAAGGTTTAGTCTTAAAGCAACAATCGAACAAGTCAGTCGTCTTCATTATTGACCAGCCCTCTAAATCCCATTTAGATAGTGCCGTACTATATCGTTCAAATCGGACAAGAGATACCGGGTTTGGCCGGTCTTTTTGTAGCTGGCATTTTTGCAGCCGGCATTTTTGCAGCCGCCTTATCAACAATGTCATCGGCCATAAACACATTGGCCGGAACTATTTATACGGATATTTTTAAAGATTGGTAGGGCAGGGAATAAACACAAATAGTTTTTTCCATCTTCAAACTAGTAATTGTCAAAAATTACAGACGTAAAAAGATTTTTCTGTACAAAAAACTAGTTTTGGCGCTCAAACGGAAAAAGAAGCGAGTACCACAATGAAATGGATATCAATCGGGCTGGGTGTTTTAATGACGCTTCTGGTATTTCTGGTGGAAAAAATGGGCAGCGTTTTTCAAATTGGCACAACAATTGGCGTCATATTTGTCGGAACGTTTTTCGCAATGTTCGTTCTGGGTATGACAAGTCGATCGGCCAATTCAAAGGTGAAACGAAAGTAAATACACAAAAACTGTCTTCTTCTTTTAAAACTGTCTTCAAATCATAGGGTTTAGTGGTTGGCGTTGTTGTGTATTTTATATTGTTGCTGGTGATGATGATCGGTGCACAAATGAATAATATCGCAAAAGAACCAACGCTACCCGTTCAAATTGATGGATGCCCAAATAATTTGTAAGCTTTTCGTTCCATTGTAAAGAAACATTTTTAAATTCGAATTTGTTTGAGTCTATATTTTGGTTGTTTCGAATCACCTTTACGTATTATGCTCTGATTGGTTTTGTGATGTCCATGACCGTGGGTCAATTCGTAAGTTGGATGACCGGTGGTGCATCGCAAAAAATCGACGAAAATCTGTTGATCCCATTTTTCCAAAGTGCCGCATTCAAACGGTGAACGAAGCGAAATGTTAATGACACACAATATGCCACCATCGATCAAATGCTCGTTGAGATGACAAATCTTGATATTGAAAACCATGAGCAAAACGAAACTGAAACGATAATGAATGACAATGATCTACAGCCAATAAAATGATAAATTTCTAACCAACAAATGATAAATTTCTAACCAACGAATGATAAAGCGCTTTTTCAAGTCGAAACGGCGAGAAAAAAAAATGTCATAAATGTATGATTAATAATTCACTGTTGTGTGTGCCGCAAGCGTTCAGAAAGACATACATTTATGCGAGAAATTGAATGATGCTTGCATCATTTGATGCGCATCGATTGTGCTGTCGCCGTACATTCGGATCTTCGGCAGCGCACGAAGTGCTCCGAACGCACAACGAAAGCACTGACGATGCGCATCAAATGATGCAAGCATCATTCAATTGCTCGCATAAATGTATGTCTTTCTGAACGCTTGGTGTGCCGTTGTATTTCTTTGTTGTGAAATATTTATCTCGAATAAATGACTCTATTTGCATGCTGAATAGGAATGTGTTGAAAGCACTTTTGTTTATACTTCTTAAATCCGTCGAAATAGTTTCTGCCAACAGCAGTTGATTGAAGAAGAAAAATGGATGAAGGGCGAAGGGCGTACGATGGCGTTTAAAGAAAGCGAAAGAAAATGCCGAAGAAAGCAACGGAGAGAGTGAATAGATAATAGAAGAAGAAAAGACGTTGCACTGTGATTGTTAATGATTGAAAGAAAAATGTGGAATTAATCAAAATGCTTCGCTTTGCTTCGAATGCAATTTCTCCAATTGAATGAAGAAGAAGAAGAAGAAAAAAATTTGATGGGAAAAAGAGCAACGAACGCAATCTAATGCAGGACCAATGAGGGTATTAATTATATTTAAAGATTTCACAGAAAGCCCAAGACATTATTATATGAAAATGCACGCTTCATTCTCTTTATCTGTCCGTTGTGCACGGGTGTCTAAAAAAAAGTGCGAGTGGGGATGTGTGCACTGTCAATAAAATTGAATTCAATGAAAGACGACCGAGAGATGATGAAGAAAAAATAAGTTGATTGCAATAAACGTTGAGTGCATTCACGCGCAATAAACTAGTTCAAATGGTCATTTAGAAACCGGATCGACTTGGTGTGGTTTGTTTTTGCTATTGTTCACAATGTGAGAACCGCTTCACATGACACAATCAGTGTCATGACTCACTTTCAATCGTTCGAAAAAAAAGCGCATCGGATCAACTAATTGAATTCCTTCAATAACTTTCGATTAAAAATAAAAATCGAAATGCATTTGTCGCTATTTTTTTCCTTTAATTGCAAAAATTCCAATAAAAATTGTTCTTATCATTATTCACAGCCGTCGGTGCTTGAGATTTCACGATATTAATTTTATTGAAATTGAACGAACAGATGGTTACCAATTCGATTGCAAAATGAAACCGTATTACAATAAAATCCGAAATGATTACAAATGTATATCGGCGGTCAAAGTGTGAGTTGGCGAGAATAAAAAAAAACAAAATCTATATAGATTGCTCACGCTCGCGCCTAATGCGATGTGGAAACAAAAATTCTCACATCGTAAACGAAATGCAATATTGTTCCAAATGTTACATTCCTTATCTAGATACAATGGAATGAAGTGTATGTATGTTAAATACAATGGCATCTCGATGGTGGTGGAAGCTACACCACGGCCATTGCCGTTGCCGTTGCTGGAAAGGAAAGTGGAAAAATTGCATTCAACTGGAATGGGCTACAATGGTGTTCGATTAGAAACAACTCTCGACCAATGTGCACTTCATAAAAAAGAAACCCGTAATCTGAATTAAATGTGCAAACGTTTGAGTCTGTTGTTTATTATGCTGCAAAGCAATTCGCACATTCGTTATGAGAGGCGTATGGGAGATAAAATGAAGTGAGAATTTGAAACACACACACACAGAGAGAGAGAGAGGGCGGAAGGGAAAACGAGATGGAGAATGAAAGAAAAATGTTTCGGGATGTTTGAAGAAGGAAAAAAAACCGAGTTCAATTATCTAAAGTGGAATCGATTGAGCATGGACATCCGATCGTATGCCTTTGTCAGAAGTTCTCATTCTATTTTAATTCACTCTCATTCACTGATAACAGAAAGCCCAATGTGCTGCGTGGGCGTCGATTAGTTCCGATAAACACACACACATAGCTCCAATGGTTTTTTGCTCAGTGAATACAAAACAATTCATTGAACTTCGTTTCAATTGACTCGCAACCGATTTTTGTGGGGGCGCAATGAAAAATACACACATTATGCATTGATTGAACATTGCATTTCTGTACAAAGCATCTCTCTCTCTCTGTGTGTTTTCGTGTACGTGGTGACGGAGTAAATTAAACATGAGTAAATTTGTGCGTGTGCAATTTTCACATGGCTAATCAAAATATTTGGCTCGAAGTCATCGTTAATCGCAATGTTCATGTACACATATTACTTACAATCAGATGGTCAAACACATTGATGCGTTAATAATTAGTAAACGGTAACACCTACACCAACCGCACACATTGTTTGAAGCCACTTTTGATCAGCTATTTCGAATAATTTTCTGGCCGAAAAATTAAAATAAAAGAACCCGAAGAGCGTTTGAATGCGTTCTCTATTTTGGAATGCGCGTGTATGTGGCATTATCTAGATAATTACAATGTATTCATAAATACCGAAACATGTAAATTGAGCTAATTTTTCAATTGACATTCATTGCCAGTGTTCAAGTGCTGCTCATTATATTTTATGGTCGTGATTGCATGCAACCGATGTCTACTCGCACATTCTCAGAACTTGGCTCCCCCTGATTGGCTCAACGGCCAATAGATTCATTTTCATAATACCGAGCAGATCGTTGGACGACGATGAAATTATTAAAAATTATTAGATACACACACACACACACTGCAGTAAAATGGTTCATTAGCGACAATTTTCAATAATTATACGGCCATTTCAGTTTGTTACCAACAGTAACTTTTTTTACTGTTCGAAGAATTTTTGTTTAATGTCGATGAAAATAAGATTGAATTAATGAGAGTGTCAGCGAGAGTGAGTGATGCATATTTTAAATGACGGAAACCCAAAAATATTCACTTGACTACGAAAATATGGAGTGAGTTTTTTTTATCGACGTGATCAAAGTAAACTTGGTTTTTTTTTTTTTAATTCAGAATGGTTTTTAATTTATTCCTGTTGAACTCATCAACTTTCGACCTCCTGCTGTCGTCAACAGATTTTAAAGCACGGCTCTTGCATTCACATCGAATAAATAGCCTCTTGCCATTCACATTCATTATTATTGATTAAAGTTAGCTACACATTTTCCGCCCAATTATACGAAACCTCTCATCTCAATTTTTGTGGCTTTTTTCTCAATCTCTTTCCACACTTTAATTTTTGGTATTTTATATTGAACGAAAATTTGATGTGCGTTTATAGGCGACAAGAGAATACATAGAACGACAGAGAGGGATACGGAGTGAGCAAATCGAAAGAGAAAAGATCGAGCAGGGAAAAAAAACTTTAATAATAAAATCATCTGAATTTTGACAATTTGGAAAAATGAAATTGCGATTTCCTCCCTACATTTTCGTCTGTTTGACTATCTGCCGTCCGGGTACGACCGACCCGAAAAGTTTGTTCGGCATTCGTTGCGGTTTCGCGAATATAAAATTGATGATATACGCCGATAATATGAGCCGTAAAAAAAATTTCAGCTCCGGAATAATAATGGCAGTAAATTGCAGCAGCCCCTTCGGTTCAATTTCGGACAATCGGATAGATCATGGAATTCGCACATGAGCACACTTACCACTTCAGAGTGAACGAATCATACTCAAAACATAAACAACAAAATTTCCAACAACAAAAGTTATGATTATCATTGACCCAATTCACGTTTTTAGGGGCCATTTTCATGCCATCCAACTTCAAATCTCATCAAGTGACCAGAGCAATAAACACAAAATTTACATACTCACTACATGCGTCCCCTTTTGCGAAAAAACCACCATTGCACACACCCACACATCGGCACAATGCGTTATCAGATCCAAATAGATGATATCGTCGTAGTCAAATGAAAAAATATCTCTTTTATCTTGCATTGTTTGTTGGTCATACACTTATCGTAATCAGCTCATAACATTTCAAGAGAATTGCTGCCAATTCTTATCTAGAAGCAAATTGTGTGTTGTGAAAGGGGGCTTATTTTATGCCAGAATAAAAAAAAATGATATTGTGGACAATCGACTGGTTGAATCGCTTTAACTTTTGCACAAATCGGGTGGAAATGTACCAAATGCATCATTTTGAAATTGTCAACACGAGATCGCATGTCGACATCAGATAAAACAAAATGTTACCATCAAAACACCAAGCAATTCAGGGTGAATAGAATACACAAATCAAATAATTGAATGCTAAGCCACGACAAAAACACTCAAGATTACTTTTGAAAAACTTTACGTTTTGAAGCAATCACAAAATGGGAGAAAGACACAGCGAGCGATAGCGAAAGCAAAATTATTTGCATACATCTCGTTCGGCGATGGTTTTGGATGAATTTTTTTTTGCCAACTTCTTCTTCGCTTGCCGGTCGGAATCTATCTCGCTACAAAATACGCATATAAAAAAAATCCAATATTTGTTACGTGAGCTGCGTTTAAAATGGCGTGATCCAAGAACGAGTCAAGATATAATGCATGCATGTTACACTAGTGTAATCACAATTGCGATGCGTGCTGACTGCTTTGTGATACTTGCAAATGATTCTTGCCTTTGTCGTTTCATTCTTTTCTCTTGTTTGGTTCGCTATTTTTTTATTCATTCTTCTTCTATCGCTGTTGTCTCCTTCACTCATTTTTTTTCTCTCGAAGCCATCGTCGTCGTTCTTATGAATTCATATGTAAACGTTTTATTTATACGAACAATTTGTTCATCATTCTTTGAATATGGTGTGTGCGTGTGTGTGTGGTTCAGTTAAAAAAACAAACTCTTGTGCGATGCGATTGTGCCCTAAAACATTCATTGGTTTATTCAATTCTTTCTCATTCTTTTACCACTCATTTTTCTCTCGTTTTTCGTGTAAATTTTTTGTATATTTTATATTATGATTCGTCGCACCGTTTATCTGTATCGCTTTGGTATGGAAAGGTTGATTTTTTTTATGCGTTCAGGAGCTTGAATTTACCTTCATGCAAAGTACATTGGGGAGATAGAGGAAAAGAGATAGAGATTGGCAGTGTGTGTGTGTGTGTTTCCTTCTTTCATCCGCACTTCTTTTTCTATTCATAGATAACAAGTGTGTAACACACATTCATAGTATCTATCTTGATAATAATTCAGTTCAATGTGCAATTTTTTTTTCTATAGAAGAATATTTTCGACAGACGAGAAGATATACACACACATATATATCGAATGCATACATTTAATGGTACATTAGAACCCAATATGCAAATATATTGGGTTGTTATATGTGTGTACATATTAAAATGCGCACGTATGTGCGATGCAATTGCAGAAACATCGCTCGGGATTTTATCGACACATTTTTATCTCTGTTTGCTTTTTGCCACTATCCACAAATCCACACACTAGCAAATTCGTACATGCTCACTCTCACATCACATCGCATTAAATTAATGCTCCGAATGGTGTGTGATCACGTTGCTTTTACGAAAATTATTATCCGTACACCAGTGCACATGAAAACCAATTTTCACTTAAATTACAACCTCAACAAATTCACGCGGTTCCGAGCACACGAGCGAAAGAGAGAGAGAGATAGTGAGAGAGGAGCAGGAGATAGATACGACAACAGAATTGGTTGGGATATAAACATGTAAAGAGAGTATATATTGCAAAGCCACGATGTTTCATTGTCATTATTCATGTGAATTGTTTCACATGCAGACGTAATAAAATGTATAACAATTTCGTTGGCTAACCCGATTCTATTCTGTAGACGATGACAATGACGACGATGGTAAACGACTTCATTTACTTTCAGCTCGTCGTCGCTTTTTTAATTTTTTTGGACTTTCGATTGTTCATTCAACTTCAGTGCATCTTTCATTCTCAATCAAGGTACCAACTCAAACGATTTCGCTTTTATGGAATTGAAGTAAACCATTACTAAATGAAGATTCTTCTGTCAAATTTTTTGTTTGACTTGTTTTCGGCATACAAAACGTGGCACAATTTTTGATATTCGCTTTTTGCGTGTCACACAAATATCTGCTTAGAATTATATATTAAAAAGTTTTTTTTTCTTGTCGGCTCTTTCTTTGCCAAATAATAATTTTGATAAGTTTTCAATTTATGCACGGCAAAGATTGTCGCGACAGACTTCTTCCCCGCTCTCTCTCTCTCTCACACTTTTTGCTAAAAATACAAAAGTCTTCGGAACATTTTCGTAAGACCTTTTGCGCGTGTTACTCGGCACGGAAAAAAATTATATTCCGAAACACTCTAAATCAAAATAAACGACATTTTCTCTTCCAACTTGGTCGATGTTTCAGTGTAATTCATGTGACTTTTTACCATTTTGGCTTGTACATATTTTGCAATTTTCATACCACAAAGTACAAGTTTGCTCAATTTTTCAATCTTCATTTGGTAAAATGCTTTGCATTCATTAAATACACCCAACGTACTGTACCGAACGCAAAACAAATGAGTCATACCGAGAGTGAGCGTTTCTTCGATTCAATTAGAACTGGAGCTTGTTAAGCGGATGATGGTTTCTTGTTCTTTTTCTTCTTATTCTTCTTCACTCTTCTTCTTTTTCTTTTCGGTATAATCACGCTTGTTTCTGTTAATTTTCGATATGGTCTTCGGAGACGCACGACTCTTCGAATATGAAGTGTTTGGTGATGGTGAAGAGCATTTGTAGAAGTTGTAAGTGCGAGTGACTATATGTTGTGGGAATTGACGATGACGGCATATTAAATGCACAGCAATTAGTACCGTACCAACCTCATTGACTCAAAGCTAAAAAAATATTATCAACACTTTTGGCCACTTCGAATGTTTTGGACACATTTTTCGTGTGCACAAATCGAAAACAAATTCACCCACTGAGTTCAACTTAAATCTCGATTTGCATAATTCCAAACGGTCGGTTGCTTTAATCGAAGAATGCAAGTAGGAAATGGTAGCGACAACAATTTGCAATAATCCAGAAGTGTGCAATTTATCAGAGATGTGTGTGTGTGTGTGTGTGTGTGTGTGTGCACAATAAAATCCATTCGCCAGTTTATTTGCACTCTGCAAATGGCTTGAAGAAATTGCTTTTACAAATAGACTGGAATAAATTGCGGACGACGGAATATATATGTACGCGAATTGTGCACGCTTTTATGTAAAATACGAAACCATTCGAAGAAATTAAATACGCAGCAATCGCATCTCGTTCCTTTTTTGCTTAGCGATGGATGCGAATGTTGTGTAAGAACAATGGCCGCGCTTCGAATACGATGTGGATCTACTCATTTGTTTATCACATTTACAGCCGTTGATAGACGGGCCCGGAAATTTTTTTTATTCGCGCGCGCGATAAAAATGCGCACCTTTTTCCGCTCCTGTTGCGTTGTCATTTTGACTTGTTAAAAATCCTCTCTGTTAAAAATGTAAACTAACGCACTACAACAACAACTATTTATTCTAACGACAAATCCAATATGCAATTGAAGCTTCTAGACATTTCAATTAATGACACCAAGTGAAACTTGCCAGCTGCAATGCACGTTATCTTTTGCGATGTCTTGAAATGCAAATGGGATATTGGCCATTTTATCGGCTTTGGCATGCAAAATGCAATGCAATACAGTGGATTTTGTGTTGTATTATGTGCAGAAAAGCACTTTACGTGACTGATAATACAAATCGATAGCGGTCGAAGATGTTTTTAGAAAAGATTCGTTTTTTTTTTCGACAGAAAAGACGAGATGTTCCATTTTTCACTTTGTTCGTGCAGAGAGAAAGACAGATTGAATGAATGTTTTGATCACGAGAAAAATGACTTTGAGATTGTGTGTCGATCAATCGTTGTGTTGAGAAGTCAGTTTGAATTTTGTTTTCGAGATTTTTTTTTTTGTCTTTTTCTTCTTATATTAAGAGTTAAGAATATTTTCTGTTTCGCTGAAGTTTTTCATCATTCTTAGAAAAAGGTTTTTTTCTTGGAGAAGCACAGAAGATTGAAGAAGCACAGAAACAGAGAGGTTTCTTTTTTCTTCTTCGAAAGAATGGAAGAGAAAGAGAGAGTAATAGCAATAGATAGCAAAAAAAAGACGAGCGACAAAATTCTGTATTGCCGAGTTGCACAAAAGAAATTCCAGTGTGTTGTTGTGGATTTGTTTAATGCACAGAAGAATGTGGAAGCGATGCGTTCACTCTCATCGGTGATAGGTTTGAATCTTAGTAGTTTTGCAATAAAGCGACGAAGACAAAAGGCAGAAAGCACATACCGCAGCAGAAAAAAGCGCATTAGACAAGTGAATAAAAAGAGAACAGAAGAGTCAGTGAAAAAAATCGAGTCGCCAGAAATGAGTGCATTTCATGTCAAGAGTGAACCATTTTTATTTTGTTTCATATCTATCAGTGTGCTTGTCCAGAAGGCGAAAAATCTCTTGAATTTGATGAAAGAGCAAATATGAATTGAAAGTGAAAGAGAGAGAGAGAAAGAGAGAGAGAGTGGCAAAAAAATAGAAACACTATGTGCCCATAATTCTGTAGCTCGTTCAGTTGTCGTCTTTTGTATATGACGCTGTCTTGATGAGCAAACTTCGTTAAGAACATCGTCGACAAACGAAAATGCACGTCCGTGTAATAATAATAAAAATCTCGAGTCATTGCACAAGCGCCCGAAACCAAACATCCGCACAAAGTGAGTGAGAAAAGAAATGCATACCCAACTGCAGCTCGAATTTCGAGTGGTCGAGACACACTACTAGAGAGAAATCACATGGGCAACGTTCATTTCCATCAAATAGTGAATTTTGGTTCACGTTGTTGAAATCAGTTGTAATTTTGCTGATTGTCATTCGAAGCGCGTGGTATCGACAATTCATCCGTGTTTTGTCTACATTTTGCGCAGATTTTTGCTACTGTCAATGCTGCTACTGCGTCTGTTGTGTCGCAGACAAAGCACACTTACACTACATTTCAACAGAGAACGAAAAAAAAAAAAAAACACAAACGAAACGAAGAAAACAAAACACACAGTAAGAATAACCAAAGTTCTTTCGCTCTTCATTCGGTTTGCTGTCGCCGGTGTGCATTACACAACGCAGATATAAAAGAAAACACCGGCAATCCATAAATCAACAACAACAAAAACTCTTCATCCAATGTGCTGTTTGTTCGGTTTTTTTTTTTGTGTTTTTCATCTGTATACAAATCCACCGTTAATGCCGAAGAAAAGGCGATGGACGAATGAGGATGAGAGTGTTGCGTTGTTTTTTTGCGTGTAAAATGAAAGAGTAGAAAAAAACAGCCGCATAAAATTGAAAATGGCTCAAGAAAATACAAACATAATATCAAAATGTACAAAAGAAAAGAAAGATGACAAACGTGAGCATCGCCGCAATTCATCAAACGTACATTTTTTTATTACGTAATATATGCGAGGTGAAGATTACAGCAAATGTGTACACATGCGGGCTTCGGGGGGTTCGGCGAGTGGATTATGATTTGAGCACACATACGCACGGCACAATGCACCATTATAAACGTATCATTGTACGATTATCTTGTCGTCGACGTGCTCAAATAATATAATATTATCAACAAAAGCATCATCGACTTAGAACAAAAAATACACACACACACACACGGAACGATAACAAAAATGAAGCAGCCACATCCGCATCTGTATTTCACACAGTTCACGTATTGCATATTGCATCGCCTTTCCAAAGAGCATTAAAAATGAGGGAAAGAGAGAGAGAGAGACTCCTCGTTTTGGAAGATGAGTATGACGTGCTTACTTTGGTCTGACACAACTTATGGGGATTAGATGAGCAAATGAATCAAACTGCTGACATTGGTAAATAAAAACACAACAACAACCGCCCCGTGGCATCGGGCTAAATTAACAAACGGGCAAACACAAAGGCGCACGAAGAATGTTTGCAATATCCCCGGCTTCTTTTTGGATCCCATCTCCCCATTCTTGTGCATGGCATTTTAAGTGTGTTTGCTCTTAATTTGGATTGCTAACCAAATCAATTTGCTCGAGGTGTGCTCTTGACTATACCATATACAATTTTCGCCCTTTCAAAGAGTGTGTTCGTCGTGTATGTGAGTGTATTCATGACAAATACAACGTTTGTGGAAAAACTTATTTTTTCTCTCCATTCAGGCATTTTCATACTCTAGCAGTTCGGAATTGAAAATCTCCATTTCAATCTCAATCGGGTACGTGTCTGTAATGGTGGATGCCTTCAGTTTTGTAAACGTTATTTTCGATCGTGATTGCAATGATTCGCTTTCTTAATAGCAAGATTGTTATTTACACATCGATTCACTTATTTACTTAATAATCCAAATATTTATCGACATTTTGAAATCAATTAATGTATGCCTATGTATTCATGATGCCCGCATTTATTTTGAGCAACCGGATTTCGGCAAGGAAATACCTTTGTAGCTTCAAGCTGCCGTAACTGAACTGAATTCGAAGAAACATTCAACTCAAATGGATCGATATGTAGTTGTTTACGGCCAATCTTTCGCATTTCCATGAAAAATTTCCGAAAGTTCCTTTCCGCATCTTTTTGTTTCGAAAACTTTAAGAAAAGCAGCTTTGAATTGAATTTAATACGCTCATGAGATAATTCTCTCAAAAGAAAGGTATCTTTTCATTTTCAAGACAATCGTTGCACATTTCTTTTCTCTCACTCAATAGAATTTCGCATGCTTTTTTCTTCACCATATTGTTGAGTCTTTCATATCGTATAGTTGACCCAAATACTTTCGATCGTCTTGTGCAATATAAATACAGCATTCTTTTGTATAATAATTCACATTGCGTTGCATAACAAGAATTGTTGTGGAAAATGCAGTCAATATTGAATTTTCCTCATCGAATGGCACCAATTGATAGCAATTCCAAATGCAATTCAATTATGATGAGCAGTGGACATTTGAGAAAAAAAAACTGAATTTATCGCATTCCAATGGGAATGAATTCAATTTATTTTGATGTCATCGCTTCTTCTTATTCTTATATTACTTCCGAAGTTCGAATTCGAATACTTTGACTGAGAAAGCTATCAAATACTGAGCGTGCTCTCCTCTTAGCTCAAATATGCTAGAAAGGCGAGAGGAAAAAGCTGTAGAGACTTGCACAACATAAGAGGTATGGAGAGTGAGCGAGCATTTAGAGTGAAAGAATGTATACTATGAAATATGTTGTAAAATACTTCAAAACCGTCACCTGCATCGTTAAAACAATAAAATATGTAATAATATGAATTTTTGCTTAAAACTTATAATCGTTGCGATGAAGGTGTTAATATATGCATTTTCAATTAATAACCAGCGACTGATTCATCCAACTGAATGATATCGAAGGTGAAAATGTGCAAATAATCATCGTAAGAATGCGATGTATTGTAATCACGAGCAGACAGCTACAACAGAGCATCGTCATCAACAGTCAGTAGAGCGCGGCATATACACTAAGTGCCGTTTTAATCCGTTTACACATCAATCACAACAGAAACTACAGCACCCATACTTAATGCCCACATTTATGCAAGCATGACGAAACACAAATCGCTTTACAAATATTCTTTTCAGCGAAGCATTCTTTGAATTTAAAAAAAATAATAACCATCAAGCCATTAAAAATGAGTCAGCGGTAAGTTTTTTTTTCATTTGCGCATAAAAATGTGATAAATTTTACGATATATGTATATATGTACAGCGGGAAAAATTCATTAACAGCTTTTAGACGAAAAGCGCGTGTCACCAGTGATGGCATTTTGCAATATGCACTTTGCGTCAGATCGAGGGAGAGTAGTTTTCGTTCGTTGAATCGTAATTTCCGTTCATTATAATTACGGTTTTCTGTCGGTGGCATACATGGTTTTCACATTCGATGCACGCGCTCGAGCATTTCACACGTATTTAATGTTCTTCAACTAGAACATCAAACGCCAATTTCATCATAGTGCATCAACCACCTACACACACATATTTCCGTAATCGCTACTCTCACCGAACTCAACACAGGAAGCCAGAGACAGTGGAATTATAATGTCAAAGAGCCGGGCGCGCACGTGAGAGAAAGAGAGTGAAACCAAGACGCATAGACCGAATGAAAAAGAGACCATTTAATATTAAAAACACTTGAATGCGACTCGAGATGAAAAGCACATATTCATTTTGATCATTTGTTTGTGCTGGCTGTTCGTCTTTCTTTATGGTTGGTTTCATGTCAGTGCTTTGTACCTCATTAAGTTCTGGTGTTCATTCAACGGCCAAATAACTTAAATATAAATCGTTCTAAACGAAAGTGAAATGCGCATCACCATTTGGTCACGGTTATGTTGCCTATGGCGAATATTAAGTGTTTGCACCGAACTATCTATGCCAAAAGCAAAATTCGTGGCATTGAATTACAAGTGAATGGTCATTGCTTCACTTATTTTTTCTATATAATTTCACCTGAGACCCTTTGTAATTGTACGCCCTACAAACTGTGCTTGTTTTTCATCAACGACGGTGGACGGTGTTGAAACTTTGTTCTAAAGTGTAAAGTTCCAACACCTCTGTTATTTCCATCACATTTTACCGATGGCAAAGACTTTTTCCCCATTCAGAATTAAGTACACTGGAATGAAAGTCTCAGCACAAATCAAATCTTATTATAAAAATAGGCGTGAAACTTAAATTTTAAATGGATTTCAATTCAAGCACGTGAAAATCTAATTTCTGCCATTCCATGCGGAGAGAATGGGACTATCTCATTGAGAATGTGTCTTTCATTGCAAGAAACTGTGACAAAATTCATGACATTTTTATCTGATTTGAAGAAAATCTCACTTCATTTCGACGGGGATCAATTGAAAATGAAATTGTTAAGCTGCTTGTTTGTATGTCTAGACATGGGTCGGGAGTGTATTTCTGCTTTTAATACTTTGACGTGCTTTGGTGAACTGTATGTATTAAAAATGTGCTGATGGTTCAAGTTCATTTGTCGCCGTCGTTTAATAAAAGGCTTTCTGTACAATTTTTTTAAAATATTTGCTGCGTGCCAAGAATATATGAAGTGAAATTTCAAAGTGCTGCTGCTGCTATAAACGACAATAACCATTGTAATAATAATAAGTTTAGATTATGCATAAAAAAGTGCACATTTAATCGTTCAAACACAAGTAATCGAATGCCATCGTCGTCATTCGTGTGTATGAGAATGCGGCTTTTGGCAAATAGACTGTGTGCGTGTGGAGTAATTTGAGCCACATTTCGACATTTTCATTGCATTTTATTTACACCTTAATGATGGATCGGAGTGGGGAACTTAAACCCGGTAATATGATGACTATTGTCCGTTCCTAAATCTACGACAACGCCATCTCTTGTTCCCTTGAAATATATAGTTCAAATCAAAGATATTCATTGTAGTTGTTGAATGCGAGAAACAATATATACAGACAAACATCACACGTACGCTTTAAATTAATAATAAAATGAATTTTAAATGGGGATTTTTTTTTCAAAAAATGTGGGATAAAAATTAAAAGCTTTTATTTTATTTTAAATTAAAGCGAAAACTTTGTCACAGAAATAGCTACTGATGTGGAACCAAAGGTGGGGTTTTCGGTTTAGATGCCACTGACGTTTACATATAAATATGTCAACGAAATCCCCGGTTAGGGGACTTATAAGTCATAGAGTTGCGATGAAATAAATTCGTATGGATTTGAAATGTGCACGTTTCTAATGTGTCAATTAAAAAAAAAGGTTTTGCGGCAACAATGAGTTCGATGAAGCCATCGATTTTACATGATCTCACACACGTGTTTATGGAAAATAAATTGCATTTTCAGTTCATTCTTGTCACTGGAAATATGATATGCTTCTCACAGATCGTTGGTCATTTTAATGAAAAAATTAATTAAATAAACATACGAGAGAGGTGAATAAGACCGTCATTTGAAACTAAACAACAACAAAATATGCAATACGAATATGGGAGCAGTTTTTTTTTATTGTTTACCATATTTCATGCATCCTGGGTTCAAGATATGCGGCGAATATCTCTCATGGGAATCGAAAACTACGCCGAATATTCGAAGGCGGCGATTGCACGATGTTTTCACCGACAAGCGATTATCGTATTTCGTCTCCCTCCCCCGAACGAACTGCTCTTTTTTTCGCTTGCTGGCTTAATCGCAATTTCCAGTAATTAAAATTAGACAGATTAAACACGACCGAACGAAAAAAAAAAACCAACAACGATGAACTGAATGAGTCAGAGGGCAAAGCATTGAAGAAGAAAAATGGTGGGTCCGGGGTACATATCGCGCACATTGATAACAATAAACGTGAGCGTACATTGTGTGTGCAACCATACTAGTGCATATCGAATATATATTTGAATTCAATATAAACGGCCCGACTTTTCGATCGTTCGTAACACAAAATCAGCAACTTAATCGCCAACTTAAACCTAGTATCATATAATGGAAACAAATAACAATACCTATTTATTTATTCGCTTCAAACGGTGCTGTGCTTCTTAAGCGAAAATTGGCCGAAGAGAGAAGAGAGACGGGAAATAACCACGCAGAAAATTGTGCCCGTAATTGATATTGGCATAATCTACGTAGAATCGATTACTTAATGACGGGGAGTTTATATTCGCAAAGTTCATTGTATCTCTCTCTCTATCGCTCTCACTCTCTCTCTCTCTTGTTGTCTTTTCGTTTCCTTTCCTTCTCGCTGTCGAAACTCTTCAGCTGCATATCTCTATTTTTCCGCTTACATTTTTTATTTAAAAAAAAAAAATGATTGTAAGCCTTTACTCTTTACGGAGGATAATCTTAAATTGAATTATTCTTGAAAAAGACTCGCTTTTGCTATGGCAATATTGATTTTATCTGATTAATGGGAATTTGGCAATGTGCCGTTATACTCAGTCGCATGAATTCAATTCAATTTTGAAGTGAAAAAAAGAGAAATTCTCTCGCTTTCGATAGATGGATACAAAAGCATCCAAGCGAAAAATGCATGTTTGGTGACTTTTTTAACGCTATTTCTATTGTCTTTGATTTTTCGGTAGAAGTATTTGTCAATCGTAACTTTAAGGGCTTCATATCGCATAAACTAAACTACAATTCTCCAAACTCTTGATACTTTGTTGTTTGACTTTCGAAGAAAGGGAAAAAACATTGAAATGCTTCGATTGAGCGCCCGAAAAAAACACACACACGCTGTAACACAGGACATATGCATGCCTTATCAAAGATCTACTTGCCAATTGCATGCCAGAGTTGGGGCTAGTTCAAGAGTTCATTCGGACTATTGACACTTTTCAGAAAAATTTCTATATGACCGACACGAAGAAGAAGAAAATCTCCCAAAAAAATATATTCAAAAAATTCCGTCTGTCTTTGATGTGTGTATGGACTTTTTCGCAGAATTGTTCAATCTATGTTCAAATTGTGTTTGTTTTCGTTGCTTCGGTCCCATGTTTGAAGCACTAGCGAAACGAGCACGAAGAAAAAAAGAACTTGTCATGTCGTCGACATCTCAAATTACATGTGATCGTCACATTTTACGCTTTATTCGCTTTTATTTATACCACAATTGTTTATAGTTCATGCTTCTCTGTCTTCCATTCTCTCATGTGTTTCTATTTAAAGTTTTGAGCGCGCAAAGGCGTTTGGAATTTTGTCATTACATTTTGCGTTTGGTGTTTATGGGTATTCTTTTTTCTTCATTCGTTCTCTCTTTCATTTGTTCAATTCTTGTTTGCGTTATTGTTCTGTTTTTATGGTTTATTTCATGAACACAAAAAAAACAGTCTACATAATCAGATACTTACACACAATGACAACGTGAATCGTACGCAGAATATGGCCCGCTTGATGTTTGGTTGCTGTTTGTATGTCCGTTATGTGTATATATGTTGTGTTTGTTATCACTTCTGGAAACTCAGCAGAAAATCCAAATTTGGTGAAACCTAAAATGAGAGAAAGAGAACACGTTTATAAATGCACAACGACAAACCAGTTTTTATTCTCAACGGAAAAATAAAAACGTTTCATCTCAATTGATGAAGACATCGACACATTGTGTGAATGACATTAAAGACCATATATACAATATACGCAATAGGAATGGCAATAAACTGGAGAATAGCCAATTTTGACCAGATATACATGAACGCACGCATCGCACACAATCGCCGCTGCAAGTTCCGTATTCAGTATTGGCGATTCATTCATCGCTTTTTGTTTCAAGAGAATTCAAATGATTTCGACATGCTGACACTGTGTGCCGTAAAGCGTCATAAATGGCATCCATTAGGCATTGGCACACATTGGGTGGTGCTTTTTTTCCCGAATTGAAACAATATCATCTATGATTCGTTTAAGTTCAAATCGCGCAATTTTTGTACCATTCACATGAAAAAAAAAAAAAAAAAAAATACAAATCGTGTAAGCCGAAATTGAAAGTACATCGAGTGAGACAAATCGAATGAATGGCAAAAAAGAGCCCCAACTGAAACCGACAAAAAATTGAAATCAAATTTCATGAAAAAAAAAAATTGAAATTCGATTAAATTTTTGAGATTCATTCCAGTTGCATAACATCGAGAAATTGAATTTAAAATCAGCGTGTGTCGATAAAATTATGAATTATTACTATGATTTATACAATATAATCGCGGCCGATCAACCGCATTATTCAATCAATTCCAAAAATAACTGAAAAAATGGTGGTTGTTGTTTTTTTTCATTCGCTTTACGTGCAAAGGTCAATCATACATCAATGTTCTGTTCTCTTTGTGCAATTCAATTTCATTTAATGGCCATCAATCGGACGGTATGCGTTATTAATTCAATTAGCCGACTATTGAATGTGATAAACGTGCTTCGGCAGAGAAAAAAATCGAAAATTGTATCAAAACTCTCTTTTTTCATGTTATTTTGCGGTAGAAAATTATAAATTAGTTTTCCGCGCCACAAACACACGCGCAGAACGATTAAAGTCGAGAGCGAGAGCGAGAGAGAGATACGAATAAAGAAATTGATTTTCCAAAGTGTAAAATTAGTCGATGTGAATAAAGAAAAAAATCGAATTGTTGTCGGCATACATGACCAATGTAATCAGAAAAATATGAGATTGAAAATTGAGACAACCAATTTATTTCCTCAATTCTTATTCACCGTTCCTCTTGCCCGATCGTCATTCTTGATGAAGCACAGTCATTTACCTTTGGCACTTTTGGCCGCCGACAACTTTAAACATTTAACGCAATTCTTTTCCCACATTCTCAAACCGTTTCAAATTCAAATCAATTCCGTAACACACTGCCACCATAAAGATCCACCGGACAATAACAAAAATACCAAGAATTTTGGGTTGAAAGCAGGTGGCCATCGCCTTTTGTATATTTCCTACATTTTTAATCGATACGCACGCATTTCATTTTTCGATCATTTTCAAATAAAACACAATGATCAACCAATGAATTTAAAACCATTCAGGAGTATTGGGGAATAGCCTACGGATCACAACAGAATTCTTCACTCTTGAAATCCGAATAATTTTTGAACAAGTCATGATGCACTCAAACATTTACAAATCATTGAAAACGATCGTTGAATGAAAACAATCGGATATATGGAGATAGTTCATTTTATGCAGCAGCTACTCCCTACTTGAAACTTGATTTCGAATTATTTCTGGAGAATGAAGGTAGTCTCTCTATCTCCCCTTCTCCTTCTTTCTTTCTGTGACATGTTACTGTATTGATTGATTGTCGAATAAAGAATAGAAAAAAAAATTGAATATTTTTTTTAAATGACAGAAAAAAGTGGGTTTTAAATGACTTTGGCTTGCTTGAGTTGGAATGTGGAAATAGATGAATTCTTTGGCGAGGGCTATCAGGAATCAGTGGACCAACAAACCTGACCCTTTAAAAAGTCGTCAAAAAATCACCTGATCCTACTTTCGTTACACTTCATCTAAGTTACCAATGAATATCTATAATACTTGATATAAAATCATACCCGTGTACGGTCCAACAGTTTTTCCTTTGTGACGTGCTGTGTTACTTTGAGAATGAAAGATCAATGAATCCAATTCATTGGAATTTTCACCTTTAGTTTGTCAAGTTTTCAGTTTTGCATGGTTGAATCGGTTCAATGCATTTAAGTCATTTTTTACGTAATCGAATCAAACGTCATAGAACATGTTTTTTAGTTCATGAAATTACCTTCTTTTTTTAAAGAAAAAAATCTTCGCATTTCGCGCATAACTTCGTGTAATTTTGTTGGCAATTCGATTGGAAAAGAATGTTCGAGTATAAAATGCACGCACCGGCAAAATCAATCGAAACGAAAAATTGAACCGTAATCGACATAAATGAAACCATACAGAAAACCATTCAATAATAAAGAGATGTGATGGTGTTTTTCTTCTTGTTGCTGTGTTGTTATTCATGATCGGAGTGACTTATGGTGAATTCGTGATATCACAATCGAAGCATAAGTGAATCAAATTAGAAAGAAAACGGTGATTATGGCAATTGAAAGCAGGCAAATTAGTGGGTATTAAATGGAGTCAATTTTGAAATGGAGCTATTTTGTCTGATTGGGCAAGAGAAAGGGGAGACAGGAAAAAAAAATGAGATGCATTGTATGATTCGTCTAATCCAATTAACAATGCCCATTGAAGCGTCCACCAAATTTACGAATATTTTTTTTAAAAGCATATGTGGATAGGGAAACAAAAATAAGATCGATGTTTGTGAAAAAGAAATCAAACTTCAATGGAGTCTTGTTTTTTTTCTTCTCTCACATCTTCGAGAGTGTGAAGAACAAAAGACATTTTACAGTTGGAATGAGGTGTGTAAAACGGTCGCCAATAAAAACACGCTTCGTACGTGTCTGAGAAGATATACATATTTTATGCGATGGTGTAAAATGAAGAGGAAATGAAGGGAAAAAAATGAATATTTAATATAAACATGTGTGAACGGTATGTATTCTTTTCCTTTGGCATAAAAGCCAATAT
The DNA here is from genome assembly GCF_009176525.2 of Contarinia nasturtii. NCBI lineage: Eukaryota > Metazoa > Arthropoda > Insecta > Diptera > Cecidomyiidae > Contarinia > Contarinia nasturtii. Next base: position 240,236 of record NW_022199493.1, on the reverse strand, counting down.
TCGTGATTTATATGATCGATTTGTGCCCGAAGACTCAATCAAAGGTATCGATTTTAAATGGATGACGGTGTCAATAGCAGAATCAAATGATGAAATCCGCATTGAGTTGTTTTTTTTTTGTTTTAGAATCGTGTTTCTCGCTTCTGTTCGATCCAAATGAACGGTTTAGCTCGAATCGATTTTTTTTTTCATTCGGTCTTTGGGTTAATGCATGAATTTGATGGCGGCAATCAATGTTTGGCCATTACATTCTCGGTTAGAAAAATTAAATTAAATAAATGTAGTGGCCGCAACAAAGTAAAAAAAGAGCAACGATTACAGAGCAAAAGAATGATGAAAATTGCGCCTCAACCAGATGGGCCAAGTGAACGAACGGACAAAATGTAATCAAGTCTAAATGTGCGGTTCAAAACATTCTTTGCACACATATACAATCAAACCGCAACAACAAATTACAAATAATTGCAACCAATACAAAGTCAGACTTCGTTTCATCGTTCAGCGCACAACCGTGTGTTGGTTGGTTGGTGTGACCAAGAATATGTGCGAGCAAATAGCATGACAAGATGAAAACAGTAGAAAATGATTCTGTTATTAGATTATGGCGTTTTTTTATATCGTATTTTCTTTTGTGTGATGGTCAACGATATTCCTTCAATTACGCACCATTGCTTGTGTATTTTATCATCATTACCGCCATTCAGTTGCGCGTAACACAATTCAGTTCACTCTCGACATTTTTGCGAATTGTTTATTCGGAAGTTTTTCACTGAAGAGCACCAACAACAAGAAGAAAGACCGAAAGAGAGAGTAAAGCGCGATCCGTAAAATGTTTACGTAATTTAAAAGGCGAGATATGAAAAACGATGGACAGTAGCTGCTTCAAAAAGAGGCAAATAAAAGGTACGAAAATGAAGAAAAAAACATAGCGGCGACAATATACAAAATAATAACAATAAAATTATGTGGATTGGAACGAAGTAAGTGTGTAGAACAGTGTGGCGTTCATTGGCTACTGTACTACAACATGGTTAATCTTAATGAGTGTGGATTTATCTATTGCTGACACAACTGCTGCTAGCTGTTTTTCATATGTATGTTTTTTCCATTTTGTACGTGATATTTTCTCGACAACATGGTCAATGATTATGATGATGATGGTGAAAAGAAAAATCGATGCGTACTAGCGCGATAAAATCATGCACACGGGCCAATATTACATGACCGCTATTATTTCCTCTTTTTTTCTTCCTCTATTTTGTTCTCAGGCCTTCGATTCCATTCTCACTCGTCTTTAAAAAAAAGATTTCTGTCTTTCTCGCATTTCACCGCTACTAATGTTTGTAGTTTGGTCATCAAATTTGCGTGATTGAGACGATTTATTTACATTTCGAACCAAACCATGTTGATTTCAATTTAATTTCGGTAAGTGAAACGAAATTCAACAAATAATTGAAAGCACTCAGAAAGAGAAAAGCAAAAAAAAAACACCCGTAAAGAATTAATTCCGTCCGACGCCAATGTAAACCAACGAAAAACAAATGGAAATCAACAGAGACTCAGTCAATATTGAGTTTTTAAGTAAAACAGTGTACGCGATCGTAAACAGCAACGAATGGGAAAAAAATGAGTGTGTAATCTCGGTGGTTTATGTTGATGTTTGACTTGTCATCAAATCAACATTCAATCGAGCGAAACGACAAAGTAAGAGAGAAAAAAAACGCCAACCACGACGTAAAGTAATCTAGAGCTAAAGAGCAAAAGAAACATCAATAGCTAAGCAAAAAAGCAAGTAGTTTAGCATGTTCAAAGAAAAATCACCGACAACATCGTTTAGCATTTCGCGTTCACCTGAATTGCTTGCTCTTTGCTGACTTTTCATGAGCGCGAGCATGAGAGCGCCCGCTCACCCCACCGATAATCAGTGCTGCGTGCATGCAATTCACATGAAACGTGATGCCATGGAACGTGCTAGATGCTAGAGCTACACAAACTCAAGAACTTTGAACGCCATTCCTTCATTGAACCAATTGACGAATCGAACGCGATTACATCAGCAAGCACAAACGGTTTTTCATATGACTTCCAATTGTTTTTTTTTTCTCTGCTTACCGTTCGAAACCGCTTCGTTTATCGGCGGCAAATAAAAAACTGCACACATTTCCATGCTAAGTTGATAGATTTGATTTGATTATATGGCAATTAATCGAAATTATCTCATATCTTGATACAATCCAAATGTGAACAAGGAATGGCAAACGTCCAAATGACAATTGTTCGTTGTGTTCAAAATTGTACGCAATTAATTTCAATCTGATTGCCGAAGAACATCAGGTAATTTGGCAAGTAACCGTTGAATTTTCGACACATCGACGTGCAACGATGAAATAGTGTTTTACAACCAACTATTTTTTTCATCTTTCTCTGCTCGATCTTCAAATGTTTTGTAATTAAAATGACATTAGAATTTCATGTTCTCGTTCATTTTGATTGCTGCAAATTAAATCGAAAGCAAATAGAACATCATGGCCAATCATGGCCAAGGGAAAAAAGTGTGTTTGTTGAGAAAAACGTGCCAAACGGTGCACGATCATGGGAAAAATAGCTGGAAATCACACCAACATTCGGACAAATAAGATCAAAATGCAAACAAGTGAACGTCTTTCAAAAACCGTGATATTTATATTCCGAGAAGGAGATGGTGTGTGTAAGTGGATTCTGTCAAAATTGAACACGATCTTTTCTCGTTGTTGTTTTTTTTCCTGTTCTTCAAATTCATTTTCGTCAATTTCATTTTAATTGTGCGTTTTGCATTACGGCAAGAGCAATGAACGTTGTTGTTTCATTGCGTAGAAAAAATCGTGTTGTTGATTTGCTTTTTTTTACTTTTAATTTTTTTTTTCTTTGTTGCGATTCACGAATCAACATTGTTACTAATTAGACAAGAGGTCGATAATAATCATCAACATAAAAATGAACGATTACATTGTAAGAAGTCTGGCTGATTAATTTTCTTGTGTCTTTCTCTCTCTCTCTGTGTTTGAAATGAGTAATGTCATGGAGAGTTTTTACATGGCTACAAACAGCAACACGGAGATAGACAGATCATTGCGCTTGAGATTCAATGAGATACATGCTTGTTACATTTTTTTCATTGCCTTCATCTGTGCTCTCGATGATGATGATGACGAATTTAATGGAAATACATTGCTTCTTTAGTTTGAAAAGTATATGTGTATGCGATTTGTCATTTGAAAATAAATCGACATTCAACAAACCATTTTCCATTTCTTATTCGATGCCATCGTAAATTTCAACGACTCACGAAATGATTCCTTACTTTGCATTTTATGAACAAACTCTTTTCTCTCTCTCTTCATCATAAAAAAAACCATGCACTTGCGTGTGTGTTTGTGTTGGCAAAAGAAATGGAGACGGAAAAAAGAAACGGTTTGTTGTTACAATGTTTACTTGCAGCGACGATGTTGGACGAGATATGCATGCGTTTCACCCATTTTCCCTTGGCGAATTAATTTCATTTTGGCAAATAATAAACGAGAACATTTCCATTTTCGTGCTCACAGCATGATTGAGGGTAAAGAGCGAATGAACGAACTCAAACAGCAAGACGAAGTGCCAAAGTGCAGAAAGAGAAACAGAATGAATGAAGCAAACAAAGAGCAAAAAAAAACAACGTAAAAAGATACAAAGATATTGAGAGTTCAAAAATTGTGAATACGAAACGAACAACGAAAAAAAAAACTAATTCAATTTTCATGTATCGTGTAAACTTTCTTGCATTTTCACGCGTCCCCAGAGCCATAGTGGCCAACAGCTGTTTTCTTGTTTTCTCTTCAAAAATTGCAATATTTGTGTCGGAATACAAAGCAAAAAAGTGACGAACATTGAAAACCGATGAAACGAATAAAAGTGCTCGGCATGCGAGCAATTCAGCGTTAGTGTGCACCGAATGTGCTGTTGATCATAAAAAACTGAACGAAACAATGGGCGATGAAAAGAAACGTACTGAAATTGCACAAAGGATATAAATGGGATGGGCGGTATGCTCCCCCGAGCCGACGAAAAACCGAATGCATTTAAACATAGATAATTCGGTGGTGATAAAGTCACAAAACGCTACGCGACATTAATAATTTTCATGGCAATAATAACAACAATAAAATTTATTGTCGTCATTTTCTTTGCCAAATTATTATTATTGTTTTTTTTTTGTTCATATCTTGTTTGTGAATGTTGTTTTTAATGGAAATTTGGCAGCGAACAAGTCAAAATACAGTCATTTAAGCCAATGCGAAAATGAACTGTGAGAATGCCGACACTCAGACACATACACACACAATACCCGCGAGTTTATAGAGAGTTTGAAAATAATGATTAACGCCAGTCAAAGAACAGAAAGACGGGCGGGGAGAGCGCAAACACAATAAAGCCATCGGTTTCTTTTGTTATCTCGACGACTGTGGATATCATCATCATCAAAAGTATGTTGAACGATTGTTTTTTTTCTCTCTTCTGGTTGCCATTCGCTGTTGAGCTGAACGAATCTGCATATAATAAAAGCGAATTCGTTTTGCTTTATTAATGATAATAAGCCGACCGATTCGTTTCACTCCATCTTTATCTAGTTAACTCTTGTTTTCGTTTAATTTTTAGCAATTCATCGACTCAATCGGGTTCCAGGATAAAGAGTGTTCTTTTTTTAACAAAAAAAAAAAAAAAAATAAGAAAAGTTACACTCATTTAACGTACAATGAGTACTATGGAATGCGAACAACTTTTTTTGCTGTCGGTAATCGTCTCTCGGTGTGAATTGGTGCTGTTGAAATTCTTTTGCCGCATGGATAATGCGTGACATGGCCACCGATTAAGAAATTTACGATCGAGCATTTTAACCGAAACTATTTTATTGCACACACATACACATACACACAGTAGTGACCAAAAGGACAATTTTACAATGATTGCGATTTGGTGTTTATTTCTCCATCCCTCTCTCCTCTTACTTATTTCATTTTGTGTATTTTTTTGATAGTTCTAACATAATAACTCAATTCAAATCGTGTTATAATTTCACTTTATTACGCCAGACGTTTAAATTTATGGCATTCACTAATGGCATTTGCCTCGCATTTCATTTTGCAAAAGAAACAGTAAGTTCTTGCATAGATTCATTTTTTGTGTGTGTTGTATTATTTGTTTGTTCTTTGCCATCGATAAATTCCATCGGCTTAATATCTGGCGGTCGATGATGAAGAAGTGGGGAAATTCTCTCGACGCAAGACTATTTATTAACGGGAATATTTATTGAATGGGATGGATTAAAAAAAAAAAAACTGCCGAACAAATTAAAATTGTTGCGTGTCAAATCAACTGCATTGAGTGTTAAATCGACAAAGAGCGCTTGATGCATTGCCAGCAATAAACTTTGCATAAATACAACCCCGATTGCATTTTAAAACTACTAAAGTTACGTGCCAATAACACTCGGAATGGAAATAAGTTCGGAACAGAAAAAAAAACATTTGCAGAAAAACGGGCCAGATAAAAAAAGGAGTCGATGCAAATGGCAAAGAAAAAAAACCGACATCGAATGTGATACATTTAATCACTGATTATGTTTGAACTCACTGTCGCGTCAATTGGCCCCAGCTAAATGGTTTGTGTTGCGGTTCGAGTGGGATCACTTTATTTTTCCGTATTTCCGTTTTGACCGTTCAAATATTTGTGAATCGTGATTCCTGACCAATAACCGGATATTGGCTCTGCATGACCCATACACAGACCATACACTCTCACTCGTTGCGTGTAAGTGTTAAGCACAATTAATTTCATTGATTTGGTGTTGGGTCGAATGCATCGATCTTCGGCACGTTTGCAATTGCATTTGAACAAACAAATCGGCAAAATGAATGAATGGAGCTTAAGACTTACTACAACCCGTTTCAACCACGCATTCTCTCTCTCTTTCTCTTAGTTTCATTCTCTTCGGAGACCAACATAGAAAATATATAAGTTATGTATATTGAAAATATAGTGTCGTTTGATTTTTGCGGAATGAAAAAATTGAGCGTGTTTTGTTTGCCCTCGAGAGTGCAATGTACCCAACAAATAATTGAAGAAGTTCGATATCGAAAGGCGATTGAACAAACAGACCATGAATTGTTATTTGTGCAAAAGTGTGACGACAAATACGAGATACAAATATACAATACATGATTCCAAACGACCGAAGCTAATGCATAAGCGGTTTAATGGTTTCGATAAAACATTTTTAATGCTTTGCCACACATCTCGGTTTCGTATTAATTCAGCGGCCCATTCAATTTGATTAAATTGACTATGCTTTTCTTCTCATTGCACTTTTTCCACATGCACACACGCAGACATGTTCGTTGATTTTTCACTTTTCGGCCGCATATCGCACTCGCATTCGATACGCATCTCTTTGACAATTCTCGGCTCTCATTCTCTGTACATAATTGCTGTCCTCGCCACGACTGTTACCATTCCGTTCAACATTTCATACATCAAATGAAATTGAAATGTCGACGCACACTCCAATGTGTGACCGTCATACATGTGGTGCACACATTCGGTGTGTCAAAGTGTTTCTCGTTTTAATTTGCATAGGCATGTTATATCCAGTACAAAATCCCCGAGAGAAATGGACACAAAAACCGAATAGAATTTCTATTAGAAAACGTCCGGTATCTCTGTGATCGTCGCCATCTTTTAGGAAATTTAAAACAAAAATCATATCGAAACAGTGTTGCTGTTTTCATCGGAGACTCTTCATATACATATTTCTGCACACAGTTCCGCACCAAGTGCAATGAAAAGATCCGAGTGGAAAAAACAAGGGAAATTTATACGGAGAGGTGGATCCGTTATTACTTCTTTCATGCTGGTTATTTGCGGGAGTAATGTGTTTGTTTAAATGATTTATTTAAATGAGCACGTTTGTCGGGTCTAAATGTTCATTTCGGGATTTTAATTGTTGAAATTGGGCCAAAACGAATCGTTCAAAAGAATCCAAAAATTCGAATATAATATGTGACCCAATAAATCTCGGCGGCGCGCGTCATATAAAACGTATTAAAATAATATTACAACGGATCCTATTTATTCGCCGCATTCAGTTTTATTACATTTCGTTTGTTTGTCGTGTCTCTCAATGTTACCGTAAATGTTAATGTAATGATCTGTATAATTGAAGCTAACGAACCACACATACATATAACACCACCAATCAATTTGTCCCGTAATTTTTCACAAAATGAACCCAAACATTTTTCGACAATCTTACACATACGCACCATTTGGTTGGATTAATTGAATAGATCTCTACTTTATTCGCATAAAAATACATAACATTTATTGACAATTACACCCTCTAGTGCGTTGCATATACACACTCCGAACTCACAATGAACTGCTCTCAATTACTCGCTCTTACAAACACGGGGCCAAAGAAGAAGATGCCATTTAATGAATGTCGAATTATTATTTGCACCCACCTACCCAAATAAGCCGACAGAGAAAGAGAGAGAAAAGAAAAATGACCCATTGCATTTATAGGGATCGGAAGGAAGATAAGACAATAAAACAGATGCCATTAAATTCCAAACAAGCCAGAAACGAATACAAACAATGACATATTCATCGACCGAAATTTCATATAAAAACACACGTGAATCTATGTAATTAAATAGCATTGTGACCTGTGTATGTGCAAACAACACATGTGTGGATGTTGATTATTGCGGGGAGTATTATCTCTCCCATTAAGCAGACTTTCGTTTCAATATAAAATGCATCTTCTTGTCAACCCAATTGCCGTGTAAACAGATGCTTGTAATCATATTTTTGGACCGTAACAGAGAAATTAGCGTTAGTGATACACCACTTTTTGTATGTTTTCTATACTCGTCGAATAGTAAAGTTTCAGTGTCAGTTGGCTTTTAGCAGGATATATCATATTAAATATATTTTGTCAATGAAGATTGACACCGACACCGAAATCATATCACTTTGCAAGCAAAAAAAAAGTGTGCGAGAGTATACTCTCATTATAATGATTACAGCATAGACGCGCCAAGCGTATAATGGATATATCCTTATCAACGCCTCATTTGAGTTAATGTGACCGGGCATGTGCTTTCGTTAGTTGGCCATATGCATGTCAGACGATCATATCACCGAAATGAGCAACATATTTCGCGTGAATCGTTTTGTATTTGGTGTGTGTGTGCAAACAGCATGTAACGAACATTTTCTACTTAAAAATAAACTCGGTATTTTAATGCTTATATTGGATGGCATGCACCGTTGCACCAAATTTATGTTGCGTTGCGTCGCATTTTTCATTGTAAAATCAGGAAATAAACAATATGCAACACGACGGCTAACGGTGAAAATTTGGACATACCACGGTTCGCACAAATTGCAGCTATAGGGCAAAATAAAAAAGTGTGAGATGGAGAAGAGCATTTTTCTGCCACAGATAACGAGAGAGAGAGAGAGAGAGAGAGCGAAAAAACAAAGCGCATAATAGAGAGTATGCACCGGAGTGAGTTCAAGCGAATGAAAGCGACCCAGAGCGATTGAGAGAAAAATAAATCGTAAAAAAAGCCATGGTAATGAATTTAAGCATTGCCAGTGAGAAGACACGGTATTGTTTAGCGTTACAAATGCGATTTTCCACGTGAATTGAGCAAAGCTACTACACCGATAAAATACTATATTATAATATATAACATGAAAATGCAAGCGACAAAAATTATGAAGTTTTTTTCTATCGCAAAGTTGCATTCTATGCCATAGAAAAGTGCCATGGTGTTGGTCCGGAAAATGTTGAAGTACATTGTCGTGCCACGAAAATCGTCGAATGATCAAGTACCGTGTGACTTGAGACACTGTGCTTTTTTTGCTTCTTCTCTCATCATCATTCTCTTTCTCTGGCATGTAATCTTTTTCTGCTTGCTTCGGCAGACGACTTTGGAAAATTATGTTTTTTCCTGGTCGAGTGTGTATGGGGCTTTTTTATTCTCTTGTCATGAACAGTTTGCTGACTACAAAATCGTATGCTTGTTTTCGATATCACTCTTGAAAAGTCATTTGAAGAGATTGGGGAGCAAAATGGTCGACGATATAAATATTCTTACTCGTGTGTGTGTGTGCGATTTTTTTCTTTTTCTCTTCTTTACGTTTTCGTCGTCAGTACATTTCCGTGTACACATTTTCCAATGCTTTTATGTGCTTCCTTTCCGTTTCTATTATTCAAAAGAGACAACATTTGTGTTTGTGTATCATGTTTGATAGTAACAGTTTGTATTTGCTGCGCGTGCAATGAACATTTCAATATTGAAACCGTATTTTTACCGTATACCCTTAAAAATGTTTACACAGTTTACTTAAAGTAGAGTATACCTTTTTTTTATTCTTTTGCCGTTGTTTGCTCTCGATTTGAGTATGTGTGTGTGTGTGGCCGTGTAATACACCACCGCATTTTGGTGCGATAATGCATAGAACGAAGACGAAGAGAGGAAGAAAAAAATGAATGATAAAAATCCATAAAAATAACAGAAACGAAACGGGAAAAAAACACGTGAAATAAAATAATTTCATTTGGTTTTTGTTTCGCACGCGCGCACTTTCTCGCAATATAATATCAAAACATAAAATAAAGGCATTAGAACTCTCACTCTGCTGCCATATTCCTTATATTCCCGTATGCTGTTCGCTTTTTTATTATTATTATTGTTGTTGTTGTCATGGTTGAATTTGTGTTGTTGTTGTTGGCGGTGGTGTTTGGTGTTTCGTTGTTGTCTTTTATTGTCCCATACAATGGGCTTACTTTTGGTTGTATATTGTATGCGTTTTCTGCGTAAAAATAACGTTGTTTGTGAAATATCTCCTTTCGATGGATGTTGTTTGTTGGTTTCTTTTTTTCATGTCTGTGTACGCGTTTCCATCGCGATGCAGCCCTTAACAATTGTAACCGAATGAAACAAACCGAAAAAATGGGAATCGAATCCACATTTGGACGATATGTCTTTTGCATTTGCTCGCCCTTTATCTTACTCACTCACTTAGTTTCCATATCTCTTCCTTCCATTCATTCTCTATCTCAATCCATTCTCTCTCCTTCTCTCTCTCCATTTATGTCTCCCTAAATATCTCCACTCACTGTTTGTTGTTGTTCGACCGGCATCGACAAAATGGTAAACGAACCCTCCGCATCATCTTCCATGCCAATCGCAAAATTATTATATTAAAACGCATCTCTCTTTGTTCATTCAATAAAATAAGCACGAGCAACGGCATCACAACAGCAACAACAACATCATTCTACGGGGTGTTCGGCGAAACAGCAAAGAGCGTTACACAGAATATTGAGGCCGTAAATATCTCAATACTCATAAAACTAAATACATTACGGAAGAAGATAGAGCGTGTGCGAACGAATGAACGAACGAAAAAAGCAATGCTAAGCATTACCCTCCTCTCTTTTGAATAATATACGGTATTGTACAAATTTGTAAAAGATCTACACGTAATGCTATGACTTCTTCTGCCGTTGCTGCGACTGCCGTACTTTTTTTTATGTGGCAGTTGTGTATACATTTTTCGTTCCTGAATGTTCATTGTGTGTGTGTGTGTGTATGTGTGTGTTTAAACATGAAACGCATGCAACATATCGTGCAATATACTTGGCAACAACAAATTTAACAACTTTCCCCCAATTTAATGTTGAGTCGTGCGTTTCGAATTTAATACACTCGCACACACACATATACATACAGTGGCGTGTGTTCGCATTTATACGCACACAATTATAGCGGGTATGATTCGGGGGTAGAGAAAATGTTATTGTACCGTTTCGGGCAAGTGAATTTCAAATTCATAGTCTCTTGCTCTATATATTGGCACACGACATCCACATCCACATACACACACACACACACACACACACTTGCACTATGTGTTTCTGTTTGTATGCGTATGGTTTTTTTTAACTTGATTATTTATACATATTGCTGAGATAATTCAAAAAACCTTTGAATCCATATTAAAATACGGTAAATTCGTTGAGCCACCGAATGTGTTCCAACGCACCGGTAAGCATGCAATGTTTTGAAGCATCGTGCGTATGTCACATGTAGCCCATGAGAGAATTGGTTGCCAAGATGTATACACAACAATCGCCTAATCCAATGGGCTTCGTGGAAATTGTGCGTTGCATGTGTGCGTCGATGAGAGCCAACGGAAATGAAAACGTTGAACAAGAATGAAGCAATTTTGTGTAATTCATTCAATGAATGCGACTCTCGAAATTAGAGTGTGACATGTTGATATTTGCAAGCAAGAGAAAGTCAGCGAGAGAGAGGGAGAGAGCGAATAAGGCTTAACAAGGTTAAGCCGCTGAATATGTGTTCTGGATTTACCTTTTGCTGTTGATTTGTCTATATCATTGGTGCGGACAAATGGACGCGGTGAAGATGGTAAACATGCATATACGGCATGCAAACACACACACACATCGAGCACCGTAACTCAAGTGACGAATATTGGCTTATAAAGGTCGTATTGCCACTCACGTTATATTTTACTCCTCAAAACAGAGGTTGCAAAAAAAAAGGTTTTTCGGCTAATATATATTCTCCGAATGTTGGATTTTAATGCATTATCCTCGATATGCCTCGTGCATGCTGCTTGATTTTGTGTATTTTGGCACAAAGTAAATTTTAGTGTTTTCGTCAATTATTCATTTGGCCAAACGCTCTATCACTCGTTCTCTCTTTCTCCGGACGGCGAAAATGCATTTAAACAAACTGACAACAACATCAGCGCAATAATAATGTTCATTTCCTACAGGCACACACGCACATATGCATACATACACACACCAAATACGCACCAAGTAGGGTGAAATGTGAATATAATTAGAACGAAAATTTTCGAATAAATTTTTGATATTGATCATTTTCCTTCATTCACACAGAGCAACTTGTGAGCTCCTCATATTGTTTGTATGGAAAGAGGGTGTGTTTGATGCATGTGCGATTGGTTTTTTCGATGTGTATTGTGAAATCGAATGGATTTGGTTGAGTGGACCCACTCCCACAGTCCGAACACAGAGTTTGATTAATGTTTGAAGTAATAATCATTTTGTGTCGTGTTTCAATTAGTATTCGAATGTTTTGCGTTATTCTCGCCAATCGATTCCATTAACTCTCTTTTTGAATGTATTCAAATCGGATGGCCAAAAATAGAAAACGATTTTTACCATAACAGAAAAAATAAAATGAAGCGGAAATGAACGCCGGTTACCTTCTTCATTTTTTTTTGTGAATATATGCATAGAGTGCCGTTTTGCCAGAGGTCTAGATAGATGCCATTTATATTTTCCATGCCATCTAACTCAACAGTGATATATATGACCACTTAGTCAGACCAGCATATATCTTCGCAAGATGAATTGAAATAAATTACTCGTTGTCTTAAAAAAACATGCACTGACTTCTTATAGACAAATTGCTCGATCGCCATTTTTGGCTGAGACCCGGCCGCCCGTTTCAATTCAATTTTACAAAAAAAAAATTCAGTCTTCGGTGTACACATTTAACACCGAATCAATTTCAACGACCGAATGGGAAAAATAGCAAGCATTCTCTTTGATCTATTGATTCCATCCGACGTTGAGATTCAAGAGAGAAAGAAAGAGAGAGAAACGTTTCTGTATAAGATGATATGCGTGCTGAGCTCGAGTTCTTTCTTCATGTTGACATGGAGAAAATTGGAGTAAATCCCGGATCATCTGATCTCAATCAAGATTAATATCGGTGTGTAGAAGTGCGACACTTTTTATTGCTACTTGATTATTTTAAATCGATAGAAGAAATTCGGCATGCTGTTGAAATCTCCATACACTCGTTTTGGTTGCACAAAACAAACTCGACTGCCGCACATTTCAATGTTCGATTTGGTTTAGTCTGGTGTTCGATCCAGAAGCAGAACAAGGGAGATATTCAAGAGAGTGAAACAGAGAGAGAGTGAAACACAGAGAGAGTGAAACAGAGCGAGGGCGCAAAAGAAAGAAATGGTAGTGAGAGGTAGAGAGTAAGTACTATAGAAAAAAGCAGTACTTTACCGACAAAAATGTTGTTTAAACGTATTCAAAACACGAGCAATGCATAACATTTTGTATACAATTCAAATGGCATTATCATATGTGTGACAATTTAAAATCCACGCATACACCGGAACAAAAAAAATACTACTCTATTTCAATCACACTCTCTCTGGTGGAAAATCGTGTGAAATTGTGCCATCTAATCCATTAAATTATTGATGGTTGTAATATTTTTTTTATATTCAATCTTTTCTTCATGCATATCCAATAGGCGCACAGCTAGGTGTGGGATTATACTTTTTTAAAGTCAGTTGACAATGTTATTATAAAAATGCTATCGCTTTTTTCCCAGACACCAATTCCAACCACAATGATAATAATTGATCGATATTGGCTGAAACGTGGCAAGAGGAATTCAGAAGGGCGCATAAGAACGTAAAATTACCATTTAAATATTATCGTAAAAAAATTCGTTTCCTTTGTTCATCCGATTATTTAAAAAAAAAATCGAAAATTCCGCCGACCATGTGGTAGATTTAGCACCCCGTTTGTTTTATTATTTTGCCAAAACTTTTGTTTTTTTTTTCCCCAAACAGAAAACAATTGCATACATATTTTTGCACGCATATCCCGAAATTGAAAAGGGAATCTTTTGCACAATAATGATGATGATATGGCCTATTGTCGTTGAAAAAGATTCTCTTTTTCGGTTGAAACAAAGATGCCGAACACATTGAAATGGAGCTAACCAAAACCAGTTACGTGAAGTGAAAAGTAGAAAGGATTTGCTGTGTGTCATCGTTCGTTTGTGAAGTTGAGCGTGTTGAATTGCGTATTTACCCTCATATCGTGACAGGCATTCGCATGTAATGCACACGATCCTTTAATATATGTGTGTGTTTTTTCTTCCAGTGACTCTATCGACGCATTTTGTTTCAATGAAATGAGATAAAGCAAAAAAGGGTATTTGCTTTAAAATCCGCATATAATTTTTGGACCATTGTACAATGCGCGCACAAACGATAGAATTTAAATGCCGAATAAGCGCCCGCGCGCGTGTATACACAACGCTTTTAAATATGGCAACAAGACAAGAGAGAATCACCCCCAAAAAATTACAACAACAAAAAATAGAATACGAATAGATAACGTTCATTTTATTCAAAATAACATTGAACATTATCTAATCATTCATTTGACACAGCAAGAGAGCCCAAGCGAGAGAGTGACAGAGTGCGAGATCTCTCTCTCTTTCTTTTTCGCGTTCGGGGTTTCCCTCTTTTTGTCGTTCTTTATTATTCACTCGCTTTCTTCCTTCGAAGTGACATGACACAAACAAATGGATTTCATTGAGCAAATGCAATTTTGACATGATTGTGATGGCATTGGGACGTTCGGAGGCATAGTTTCTCCAGTCGTATATATTTTGATTTTATTAATCGACATACGCTATCGCATATATTTTTTTTGTGACAGGCCAACAGAGTGAGATAGCAAGAATGAGACGGCGAGAGTGAGCGAGATGGTGGCCAGAGTGAAGAAAGAGCTGTACTTTTGAAAAGATCACAAAATCGCTGTTTTTTTTAGATAGAATAAGCGCACTCATTAAATCACATTTGTACATTCATGAGCATACACACACTCAGCGAGTGGTGGAAATCATTGTATCATCGGGGTGCATGTGTATGTGTATTTTCAGTACTTAGTGCAAACGAGATTTTCGAATCGTACGGGCATTGCCTAAACCATTAAATAAGGGGGTGCTTTTGATAGTATACATTTTTGTCGATTCATATTATGAAATGAAACAACAATCGTCATTGAACATGCACAGTTCACACATACGCACCGTATCGTACTTGTCTCAGTGCAAAGCATGTGCTCGATATGAAAAGTGTATATTTCGCGTCACCGAGGCGAGTGCATTTGACTGAATAGAAAATCGCTTGCACCGTTTTCACATACACACTCACGCAGCCCTTTGTATTTTATTATTTGCCATCTTGTTTTTTCCCGCATTCAATACATTTTATACGGTTGTTTTTGTCTCGCCATATATATATAAATTATTTTTCGTTAATATTGCATTCGCTGGGGTTTTTTCTTTGCCGGCTTCAGTCAAGGAAAAAAATACAGTGTATGGTTTTTTGTTTCGGTTGTGGCACACATATGCATATACACATACAGTGTACAGCACATAATGTAGTCAGTTATAGCTCACCCTCGACAGCCACTTCGTCTAGCCGAAACAAATGCAGTTCGAACGATACGCCAAAGAATGATTCATCCTTTTTCATGGCACCACCAATATACACGCGCAATCACGAGATCACTACAACAACAAAAAACAATCACTCCTCGCAACTGCCGCCCCGAACAACGATCGAACGACAAAATCGTATTGATTATTCTCTTTTTTTGTACTTGTTTCGCTTTCTTTTACCAAAAAAATAAATAAAAATAAACAAACATTTAGTTTGCTTCATTGGAGCGCACACACGCCATCTCTCGTGGCCAAAAACTATATTCGCATAAAAGAATATAAATAAACCCGCTCGGCACCAAATGTACATTATGCATTTATAATTGTACATTTCCGCCGGGGAAATACCATCGAAAATTTGCCCAGAGTGTGAATGTCTTTTGTTTTTTGAGCAACGAATAACAGATTTTTTTCGTTAGCTTGCTCCAACGTCGGTTCAGTTTTGTACTTCGAATGAACAGATATATACGAATGGCCAGGCATAGTAATACTCGCATGACGTATAAATTATTATAATTTTACACATTTTAATCGGAATTTATAGCCGAAATTTTTCGCTCTCACCAGTGAATTTTTCGACTCCATTTTTAACGATAAAGTTATGAGCAATACTTTTGCTTACACTTTCTCAAACCTTTTTCAGCTTCCTCTCTCTCTCTCTCTCTCTCTCTCTCTCTCTCTCTCTCTCTTTGTGCTTCCTCTCCTTGTCTCACTTCCTCTCTTGCTCCTTAACGCTCTTATGCTTGATCCAATGGATCCTTAACGCTCTTATGCTTGCTTCCCGTTCATTTAGTTCGACTGATGAATGTATTAGCCATAATAAACACCATTCGGAGCGTGTATGCGTAGAAAAATGTGTGTATCCGTATGTAAATATGATTTGGTATGTTACTTTTTGAGTATTAATCATGGTTCCAAAAAAGCGGCAGTTGGCAAAACAAGAATAAAATAATGAACGAACTTAAATTTTATTACAATTTTGTAACAAATACAAAAGAAGCATTAAATACGTGCACGCGCTATGTGGTTGGGGGTAAACAAATAGAAAACATAATGAACATGCGGAGATTAATAAAAAAAATTATTCTCTTTGTTTGAGTGCTATGCATAATTTGCACATTGGAAAGGGTGTGAAAAGTGTACAAAAAACACACATTCGATTGAGACGTTGCCAAACGTTTTTAAACAAACTAAACAGCGTAAGTAGAAAACAAAAAACCGAATGCCACACATTCTCTGTTACACAATTTTTAAATTATTCCATTGGGTTTGGCGCGCGGTACACCAACCAAAAAAATGAAACCAGATCGGTTGAGGAATAATTTACCAATTCCGCGCATAAATTTTTACAATTCCGTCATTTGGTCGCATATGGCCAATTATAAAAATTGTGTCGCTTTGGAAACTCTTTCATCTTGAGCGAAGCGCACAAGAAGCCCACTTGCAATCCAAACAAAAAAAGAACAAAAACAAATATCTCGCCCAATCAAGCAAGAACAAACATTTAAAAGCGAAATTGATAAATATGAACCCGAAAGGACCGAAAGAGAGTCACAACACGAGAGTAAAAAGTGCAGTCTCGATTGTAAATCGGCAAGGAAATCGAAAGTATTTCGAATCGAGTGGTGTGTGCGATTGATGTTTTCCATTGTTCAATGGCAGTATCAACAACCGATAAAGCAAAACGTCCAAAAATAAAGTGAGCTAATTGATTTTTCGGTCGCTTTTGAACTTTGTGAGTGGACGAATGAGAGGAGAAAAAACGAAGACGAGAAAAAAGAAGAACCCGCATTCAAATCAATATTTAAAGACTGCGTTTTTTTGTTTGTTTCGTGAAGAACGACAAATTGGTACGATGAGAGCGCGACCGCTTTAAATCACGAATATTTGCTTTTAATTTTCAAACATTTAATGTTATCATCTGTTTAAAATTTAAATTGATTTCATTACCGAAATACACGGAAATCACAGAGAATTTGCTCGCTATATCGACGAACTCATAAACTATTTCGATTGATACTCGAAAATCACTCAAGACTCGCGCATTTCGAAGAAACTGTGTCGATGTGTCGAGAGAAAGGTACAAAAAAAAACCAATTAAAGACGTAAACCTCTCTCACACACACACAAAAAAAACGGCACAAAAGAACTTCTTTTTTTGCTTTCATTTCCGTCGGTAAATTTGGATGTTTAATCAAGTTAATAGTTTGTGGATTTACTAAGAAGAAAAGAAAAAAACAAATAAACATAAAGTTTATTGTGGCTTGCAAGTACAAATGTGGGTAAATTATAAAATCAAAGATCATGAAGAAACTCGTTGATGTAATTAAAGCGAAATGGTTTGTAATGCGTCTTCTTCGACGAATAGTTGAGCATATCTGTGTGTGTACGTTGAGAATGAAACCGGTTGCCTCATTTATTCTCGCTTTGATATCATTATTTAATCTATGCAAATGGTCTTTATTTCTATTTAAAAAGACGAAGATGCCATTAGGTGTAATCATTATTCGATATATGCTCATAAAGAAATTGCATGAAGATGCAAACCAAAAGAATGTCTGATGTATTGATAATTGTGAAATAGTCGTCTTCGTTCTTAAGGTTTCACATGGAACTAGCGACAGATTAACCACAATTTATCAATAATTCGATTGAAAATGCGAGTCGATCACAAATAGTAGCCAAATCGATATTTACGTAATTAAAACAAAATCAACATACAAAGAACATTCTTCCACTTAATTCCCAGTGCATTGACCAAGCGAATGAAAACAAAAAATTGTCGCGACATTTCATATGATGTCGTGCGTGTGTGTATATATGTGTGTATGGAAAGAGATTTGGTTATGAATCGATTTGGCTCGAATCCAAAAGCGATAATAAAATAAAATTAACTAGTATATTGTATCTTCGCTTCGTCTATCTCCCGGCTCTATGAAATATTACCGTGCGTGTTTCGCTTTTCTTACGCAATTTATGCAAATCAAATTGTTAGCCGGGATTATATAGTTTTATTTGTTAAAAAGAAGAAATTGGAATGTCTGTATCAACAGCAATGACAAAAGTCATAATGGTGCAAAAGTCGTTCTCTCTCTCTCTCTCTCTCTCTCTCTCTCTCTCTCTCTTTCGTTTCCAATCTCGATTGAATCATTCAATATCTCTTAACTAGAGCCACTTGGAATTGTTGGCTTTAAAATTAATGGCTTATGATTTCGGTCAATTCTCATAAATCAGAATTGTCAACGCATTTAGTTATAATTTCTTTTTTAACTCTCTCTCGTTTGACTATTTTCTTCTTCTTCTTCTTCATTTCCATAAATATTCTGTATTTCATTTTTTCATTGGAATTTAATTCAAATTCGGTGGTGTCGTGCATTTTCAAAGTGAAGTTATCATCTTGTCCAATTTTATTTTGATCATTTCACATGTTAATAAATGTGTATGCGAAGCGTAAAGCGATTTAATCGCTCTCGCATCATTTGCTCTATTCACAACATAAAAAGTGCTCTCTATGTAACCGATGGATTTTTTAATTCATATATAAAGTCACTTGGATTCTCTTCGCTCCGGTGTTTGCGTACTCCAGCTCAATTCAATTTTTATTTTACATTTGAGCACTTTTATAGCGTAACATTTCAGAGATTACAAAATAAGTTCAATCGTTTCGCGTCCATTTTTTTCGCCGTCGTCTTTGATTTAGCTGGAAAAATGATATTGTGCACACACACATGTGTATAAAATGAGCATAGGTGTTCAATAGAGAAAAAATATATGGATAGAAAAACAAGAGCGAAGGAGAGAGGACGGTGATCGAGATGGAAAAAGAATTGGTTATAGAGAAGGAAAAGAGAGAGAGAAAAATTATGGTAAACTGCAAGAACGTTGATGTTGATGATAGAAAAAGAAGAGAAAAAACGCGCGCGCTATTTCATCGTACTCTGAATATTAGTCTTCTCTTATTCTCGTAAGCGTTGTGATCCGGTTGAATGTGTGAATGCGGTCGAGAGTGTATAAAACATTTATTGGTAAGGTGCAATGACACGAAACGGCCAATTCAATATTAAAGCCAAAAAGCGATACGTACGATAGATGAGCCGCAAAGCCTTAAAGAAACACCACACAACATAAACGTTTCTCATTCTATCTCTTGGACTTTTTTTTTCTTTCGGTCTGACTCTCTATCTCTATTTCGACTTGGAGCATATTTTTCGTGCGAGTTCTCGTCGTTTCTTGCTATATCGACGACAACGATTCACACAGTGTGGCAAAAATCGACCGAAGAAATTCAGCAAACGTCAGTCTCTCTCTGTTTTACAAATTCAAATATTACACAGTTGAACGCATGTATTTGTTTGGTTGGCGATTTTTCTTCGTTTCGATGACGTCGTTTTGTTGTTGACTTCTTCTTTGTGTACGGTTTGCCGTGTGCTTTACAACACTACTTTTTTTTATATTCTCAAACAGTTTTATTCGGTTGGTTTTGTTCGTCGTCTTTTCTCCGGCTTAATAACATTCAAGAGGCTCCTCTTGAAGTGTGTGAACGCGCGAACGAATATACGATTTTTGTTGTATCGAACGTAGCAGCGAAACGTTTTGTGTATCGGTAATTCTGATACACAAGTATTAAGTTCTTTGGTCTTTCTTTGTTCGATTAGTGTGAGTGTATGTGTGTAGCGAGAGAGATCACACAAACTCCATTGTTCATGTTTGCAAGAAGTCAAGACACAACCGAATCGAATGTGTGATGGATACAAATAAGAAAATGTTGAAAGCGCGAACGATAATGAAAAAAACAACAACAACACACATGAACGAAGAAAGAAGTTTTTAGTTGAATAAAAAGAGCGAAGACGACGACGACGACGACGGCACCGTGTAGCAATGATGCAAAGTGGATAGAGAGAAAAAAAAGGTAACATTCGACACACATATACGGTAGAATGTAATTACGTGTTCATATGTATGCGCGCCCATGTTGGACTCTCTCATGCTGCCATTTCCATTGCTTCATGGAAAATATAGCATTTTTATATGTGCCACAGGTAAAATTACATTTTCAAAATACACACACTCAACTCGCTCATTTTATAGCCGCTCTGCGTTACTGCTGCCACTGACGCTGCTGTTGTTGGTCTTCTTTTTTTTGTTGTTTTATTCCTTTTAGGCAACCACACTACCTCACTTGATCACTTCAATCAAACAAGGAATACCACATAGTCTTTGTGTATGAAACGCACGATGTAGTTGCAATGCAGTTTAAACTCTGAACAACAACATCCTGCATGCCAAGTTGAGTTTGTTGGCGAGATAGAGATGAAGAGAGAAAAAAATATACAACAGCAACAACATAAGCATACTAACGAATTTTATGAAACGAAACATCGTCGCCATACTAACCACATTTGATTTTCAGCTTCTGCTCTTTATTTTTTTGCTCTCTCCAGTTCATGCTCGCTATCTCTCTCACTGCCTCTATCTGAAAGAGAGTCGCTTTTAAGTCAAGTTTAACTCATTGAGAAACCAAAATGCAACACTTTACTATCCACACTGAATTGCGGCAAAGGAATGTGTGCGCACTGCTGTTGTTGCTGTTGCATTCGTTAATCGACACTCACTCACAATATCTTTCGAAAGTATTTTTTTAGCTCTCAATTAAAAATCCAACTCATAACTGGATTACTTCTCAACTAATTATAATCAGATCGTTGGAGATATTCTTGGTCATAAAACTTTGCCCGTTTTGAGTGAGAGAAAAAGAGAGACTTTTTTTCAACTTTTTTTTCTCTCTTCCTTTCAACGATCATCATTACTACAACTTCTTCATAATAACAATAATAACGATAATCCGTGTACGTTAGTTTTTTTTCGTGTTCAGTCGTTCTTTAAGGCAAATATCATTTATGCATGTATAGTATAGCGATTTTCCCGTTGGAGTTGTTCGGCCAGTTTTGTTATCAAAACGCCATTTCATCATATTTTGCGCACATGCACGATGTTGGCATCCATAATGACATTCTCACACATCGATTCCAACAGCATAAATGTTTTGGTTGTTTTTCATTTCGTACGGCAAAAGAATGAAATTATATTGAACACTCATATTGCAATTGACAGCGACTTGCGTCATTGAAACAGACATTCACCGTGGGTCCGGTGAATTTTTGTGGAGAATCAAACAATTTTAACGATTTTTTTTGAAATGGAAGAAAATAGAAAGAGTTTAACCGAATTTTTGGGAATTTTAGCAGAATTATTTGGTATTTTGGCGAAATTTTGCACAAAAGAAAATGTAAATGCAGCCATCTTAATTTGAATTTCAATCGGATCTCTCAGTCCCTCCAAATAAATGCCCTTCTTTCTTCTTTGCGTATAATTTTAACTGGGATCCAACAATTCCAATTTCAATGTTGAATCATGTTTTAATTGAGCCAAAAGAGATTGAAGAAGAAACCAAAAATAAAAAAAATGAACGAAATTCAAATAAACATCGCGAACATATTTCAAAAATCAATAAATATGAATGGTTACGTTTGTTTGGTTTTAACATCAAAACACTTAAATTCGGTATGTGAACAGCTTCAAAATGTTCGATCATGCTTCGGAGATTGTATGCGCAATTAAATAAATCAAAATCCACATTTTCGATTGTAAATATAGCATACGGCCGTACGGAATGATGATGGAGAAAGAGACAGAGTGAAAGACAAAGAATTTGAGTGTGTGGTTCGAAGAATAAAATGTTGACCACGTTGTTGATATTTTTGGTGCATACACATTAAACAATATATATAATGTAGTCTATTTGAATGGGCATGCAATATGTTTGCTGGTGTATTTTGTTTTGTACATTTGATTTTGTTCGTTCGGCCAAAGAATGTTGCACAAAAATAAATATATATATCTGTATAAATAATACTGATCACAGAGAGTAAAATGGTAATTGCACTTTGGATTGTGTGGCATCGCACACATGCAATGAAGCGCAATCCGGCATTAATATGGCTAGGCCTATAATAAACGTAGTTCAAGCTGTTCATTGCCACAAATGAGCCGACCGAATGCGAGCGAGTGAGAGAAGGAGTTAACTGAAATGTGTGCATACGATTGGAATGGTTGGTCTATTCAGACTTGAGAAATTCGAAATCAAAGATACAATATCCAAGAAGAAAATAAACTATAATAATTGCAATGCGACTGACGACGACCAACCGGGTAAAATGAAGCATGCAAGGGAAAAATGAGCAACAACAACACAAAAACAATAAAAACCTCACATGCCAAACAGGTAATTTTTATTTTAAAAAGAAAAAGACACACACACACAATCGACAGCAGCAACAACAACAACAACAGCAACATAAAAACGAATATTTTCTGTTGTTATTATGATTTGAGAGATGGCGATGTCGAGAGAGCAAAGCGAGTATGTGTAATATGTTGCCCGTGTGGCGGTCGGACCACGGTTGCGGTTGGCTATCATCCGTCATCTTCGCGTCAACCATAATATTCAAGCCTCGATCGTATCCAACCGTTTCTGGTTTTGCATGTAAAATAATAAATTCTTAGGCGATTTTGTTTGCTATTATCGTGCCAATGATTTTAGAAAAAAAAACATTCCATTTTCGTACGCATGCAATATCGCGCGCCGCTACAAAGTCAAAATGAGATGCTGCATTTATTATGCAGCCATCAATAACGATAAATTTAGTACTTGCAGAAAGCAACAGAGAAAAAAAGACTAACAGCAACAGACACACCAAGTCTATTTTACTTTAGTATTCGATAATGCTATGTATATTTTCTGCTTCTCTGCTTCGATTTTATCCCTTCAGTTTTGCTGTCTTTCGAATGCTATTGAACCGTCGTTCGCAGTCTCATATCAGCGCGATATTTCTGACTTGAAATTTCTTCGGATTTTTTTGCGCTTATTCGGTTTGAATTCATCTTTCATTCATTTTCGGTTTATGGCTTTCCATTATCTCTATTTCGTTGTCTATTAGATGGATGCATCGAACAGAGGGTGTGAGAGAGAGCGAGAGCAAAGCAGAGAGTGAGCCATGGGAGATATCAATCATGGTCTCGACGATCATCGTTAATGCTTCAATTATTTGATGTAATATGTTAGTAAGAAATCTTTTTAATCTGACCAATCAGCTTGCTGATGGCTGCCAGTTTGCAGTCTCTTTGGAATGCATTTTACGAGCGCGATACGATGCGCTTAAATGGCGAATTGAATTTTGTGGTGGCCTTTAAAATGCATTGCACGATTATGTGCGATGTGCTATTTATTGAGTTTTATTGATTGTGATCAACGATTTCGCAATAAACCAATGAGCATCGACGAAGGCAACAATAAAAAAAATTGGTAAGATTATGCTCATCTCGTGTACACATAAACGGTTATCAACAAATGACTAACACCTCCACCAACCACGACGATCATGATTTTTTGTTCCGATCGAAATCACTTCTCGTTCGCTAGTTTTTTTTTTTTCATACTGAAAATGTTTATCGAATCGAATGGGATTATTGAAATCTCATTGAATGAACAAATAGATTGATGTGATTGATGTCTATTTTCGGAATGTGGTCATTTCAAATTGGCAATGTATACACGTAAATTGGCTCAAGTTCAAAATCGATCAGCCGAAAATACGGTGAATCAAAACTTAAACACACACACTCACATTTCAATCAGACAGTTGGCAGAAACGAAGAGAAAACGAATCAAATGGATAGGAAGTTCTAGTAATAATAATCAAACACCTGCCACATATAACTACTACTTGTTTTTGATTGTTATGCCGTTTTTTCCTCCTCTAAATGGCAATGGTCGTCTCAATAATTACGACTCAATTTCTCTATGCTTCTTTCAAAACATTGAAAGAGAGAAAAAAATAAATAAATGCCATTTTCACTTTGAAGCTCTGGAGGCATCGTGTGAAGTGAGAATCACTCGTTTGCTGAAGCGAAACGTGTGTGCTTCCCATTCCAAAGCCTCAAAATATCAATTATCTGTGTACATACCTATGATAATTTTTTATTGTTGATATTATTATGAATCCTTTTGTCTTTGTATTTTTATTTTGCGCTCCGCCAAAACAAAACCATGTATTCCAATCGCCGGCGTTGATTATGTTCAACTTTAAAAATCCGTCAATACTTTTGAATTTGTTTCCAACTTATTTTTCTTTCAATTCTCTTTTCACTATTTTCCCTTTATGTCAACACAATAATTCCATTGGATTAAATTGTTTTCCGTTAAAATCTCAGTAACATTTCACAAAAAAAATTGTATATATATGTAACAAAAAAAAAACAGTGTGCACGTAAAACACTACGGTTTGTCACTTGTTTGTGTTTTTTGTAATTTCTGTCACTTTTTTCGGCAAGAAGAGTTTGCAATATGATCGCTTCGAATTCGATCTGGTTGAAAACACAAAAATTCTAGTTTGAATAATGTGTATTTTCCCTTCGGTTTCAATCGAATTTCTTTTGTTGTTGTCGCCATTCGATCCCCTTCGCTTTTTTCCGTTCTTTAATTACACATATTCAACAAATTCGACAATCGAAATAAAATGCACTAGTTTGAAACAACAGAAATAATACCAAACCATAAATAAATGCAATGAACACCGGTTTCCAATTGTATGTGTTTGTATTATTCTTCGTTTAAATTTATTTTTCTACCTTGAATGTAAACGTATTCCTTTCTCGACTGACTAAAATTTTTTGTTTTTTTTTTTCGTCGTCTTTTTGCTTGTCTTACACTTTTTTCCCTTTTTTGTCTGTTTGAATGTATGTTTTATTCGCTGTCTCACGTTTACAATCATTCAATTCAATAAATTTAATCACACAAAAATGACAATTTCGGTAAAAATTGTATCGAATGTTTTTGTTTCTTTGTGAATGGGCCAAAAATTGAAGCAAACACCGAAAATATGCAATGTAAAAATCACGTGCACGAAATATCGCCAACGAAACGAGTTTTTGAAAAAACGCGACACGTTAAAATGAACCAATATATATATATATATATTATGTGTGTGTGGTACACGTTCCCTCATCGACGGCTCAATTTCGACTGAATGGGAGAGCGTGCGAGAGACATGCTTTCATTCAACATAATCAAGTGCAACGAGAGCAATTCAAAACATACGACGCACGTATGGCGAAGCGGAGCGAAAAGAAGACGCGCACGCCATGAATGAATTGTGCACGAGGAAGGGAGAAATGCGAGAAGAGCAAAAGAGATGGAGGGTCGGTGCGGTGGCACCATGTATGGTTTTGCATGCAATGTGTGTGTACGGCAGAAATATAATTCCCGACCGTTGTACGATCAAAAACCCTCTGCTGTTTATATGATAATGTGATTAAATTTGTTGGACGTTGATTCGGTGCTGCAGCAGGACAAGCGAGCCAACAGCGGAGCTGCATAGTAGTGCGTGTGTTTTGTTTGTCGTTGTTTTTTTCGGTTCTGCCGGCCGCTCTGTTTATTTGCTATGAAAACATGCTGCACAATGGAATTGTTGCTACATTTCGTGTGCTGAACATATTTGGTTTGTGGTGCTATATTGTGTGTGCTCAAATAATTTTCGATATTTGGTTTATTATATCGTTTGCCGGTTGCATTGTATACCAGACAAAATACATGACACTGGCAAATAATTATGTGACGGCAACACAAAGGCTATCACACGATTTAGTCGTCGGATCGGTTCGACGAAGAAAAAAGAGACAAAAAAAATGATTTATTTATTCGACTTCGATTTGATGTTTTTTTTCTGCTTTGTTCTTTGAAATAAAGACTTTAATTCACTCGCTTTCGTTTTTGAATATTCTTCGGATTTCTTACATCTTAATTCTGTCATTTTTAATTGTACTTCGAATGTAATTCAGCGTAAACGACCACTCCAGATCTGTTATGTACTGTGAGTTGTACACACAATTCAAATTGTTAATCCTCTTATATTAAATTCAAGTTATGCTGTCCAATGTACTTCATATCGAAACCGATTTTATTTTCCACGCAAATGTTTCGTTAGACAGTCGTTCTTATTAAGCAGCAAAGTCTGTCAAATTGGATGTGTGCATGATAATAACCGGATTTTCATTGCAATTATAAACATTGGCTGTAAATACCATACCATTGAAAACGATCGACAAAACAACTCCAATCAAATCAAAACCAAACGCCGAACAACACCGGTTATCAGTTCTTAGAATAGAAACTTGACCATCAACCAATGTGCAGAAAAATTGACACTCACGTACCATATGCGCAACATCGCTTGCTATATCGCGCTTATCTTTTTCTACAGGTCATTTGATTTTATCTATCTTATGATTACATTCATCAAATTGATTTTTATGATGGAATGCAGTGCAGCCCAGTGTGTGTACTGTGTATGCTCTTGACACATTGTCCATCATCGTCGCTCATCTGGTGAGAGATTTTAAATATCCAATCATAGAGAGGTGTGTTTTTCTTCACTTCATTTCGATGTTTTCTCCGTTTTATTTAATGATTTCTGCACTGAATCAAGCTTAATTTAATGTTTACCTTTTATTTTATTTTTGCATTGCTCTCGTCGTTAGCTTACTTTGCTTTCATTGTGTGATTTCTAGCGGCACGTCGTTTGAATTGAAATAAACAAAAACTTGGCATTTACTTCGCGAAAAATTATTATGATTTCATTTATTTACAGCATATTTTGCTTTCAAATTTACATATCAAAATGCGAATAATTTTTTTTTAGAACAATCTATTTGGAATCTGTTGCTTTTTTGTTTAAGTGTTTCTCTGTGATGATCGATACTTTTCTTCCTTATCCTGTTATTGGCGGTCGATTCGCTTCAATTTAACCGGTTATGCCAGCAACTGTGATCTATATTGGGGAATTAAATAAAAGAATATTCATCAAAAATTGAAACTGAACAATCGACTGATTGGATAGCAATTGAGACGTGATTTCGTACCTTTGTATAACTGTGAATGTAATGATGTTTTTGAATGACATTTCAAAGTCGTCTTTTTCTCTTATGGTGGATTGTCATCGATCTGGAAGAAAGGAAAATTGACATACAAGTTTATTTTTTATCCCGTGATTAATGAACCTTTTCGATGAATATACCATTTAAAATACTCCAATTGTATCGCAACAGAATCGCCGAAAGTTGTCAGTAATGATTAAACCAATTTTTGCACAGGCACAGTATGTCACCTGTTTGTCATGTGATCAGTTTTTGTTGTTTTATGTTCCGTTCAATGTGATGATGATTATGGCCGACTTCGTCGCGTGCATTTGGTACTATGAGAATAAAATGTGTATGCATTCGAATCATCTCTTTTTCTTCCACATATGCAGCAAGTGAATTTTCTTCCAAATAGCTCCGTATGTTTGTTAAGACTATCAGCGCTTTCAAATAGTTTTTTGCAAACGCAACAAATATTTTTTTCTTTGTGTTTTTTTTTATGAGTGTCAAAATAATTAAAGTTTGGGAATTCACCATGGCAAACTAAACATTCATACATGGGAAGGTTTTCTGGGGTATTTGCTGTTTGATTCGAAGTAAAAGGCTGTGCCTTAGAATGAAAAACTTCACATTTAACCGATCGGCTTGAGTTGGGTATGTATTCTGGGATAGTTGGTAGTTGTTTCGACGTAAAAGGCTGTTGTTTAGGAAATGAAGGCTGTGCATTAGAATGGCCGGCTTCACATTTAATCGATTGGCTCGAGTTGGGATTGTATTCTGGGATATTTGGTGTTTGAATCGACGTAGAAGGTTGTGGTTCATTCGATGAAGTTGAACTATCGGCCGAAACGGCAATCTGAATTTTTGCACCTTTCCATTTCCTTTTATAACTGGCTTCCACACCTTGTAATAATTTTTTGTCTTCTTCTTGCGACATTTTCACGAAAAATTGATACGAAAAATAAATAGAATATAAAACAACGGTATCGATCAGACGTGCTCACTATATTTCACTCTTTACTTGGTTATGTTCAATTCTGTTATGGCGCGAATAAATTAATTGACGTCGAAACGAATCCATTTTGTATATAGCCGAATGTAGCGCCATTATTTCAACTTCTGTCCATTTCATTAAATACGCCATTTAGAAGTTTTCACAATTTTTTTTTTTTTTTTCAAATAAACAAAAACTTGGGATTTGTTTCGTGAAAAATTATTATAATTTCATTTATTTACAGCATATTTTGCTTTCAATTTTACATATCAAAATGCGAATAAAATTTTGTATATCAATCTATTTGGAATCTGTTGCTTCTTTGTTCGAATGTTTCTCCGTAATGATCGATGCTTTTTATCTAGTTATTGGTACTCGATTCGCTTCAATTTAACCGGTTATGCCAGCAACTGTGATCTATATTGAGGAATTAAATAAAAGAATATTCATCAAAAATTGAAACTGAACAATCGACTTATTGGATAGCAATTGAGACGTGATTTCGTACCTTTGTATAACTGTGAATGTTTCTGAATGACATTTAAGAGTCGTCCCTTTTTCTCATTCCGGTGGATTGTCATCGATCTGGAAAATTGACATACAAGTTTATTTTTCATCGCATGATTAATGAATTTTTAAATAAATATACCATTTAAAATACTCCAATTGTATCGCAACAGAATCGCCGAAAGTTGTCAGTAATGATTAAACCAATTTTTGCACAGGCACAGTTTGTCACCTGTTTGTCATGTGTTCAGTTTTTGTTGTTTTATGTTCTGTTCATTGTGATGATGATGATGATGACGAAATCTGACTTTGTCGCTTGCATTGGTAACTATGAGAACAAAATTTGTTTGCATCCGATTCATCTCCTTTTCTTTCACACATGCAGCATTTCAATTCTCTTGCAAACTGCTCAGTATGTTCGTTAAGACTATCAACGTCAATAAACTGTTGTCGGCAAACGCAACACATCTTTTTATTTTCGCATTCCGTTTGATGACTTTTAAGATTTTTGAGGTTTGCGAATTTTGAATGGCAAACTTCACATTTAATCGATCGGCTCGAGTTGGGATTGTGTTCTGGGATATTTGGTGTTTGATTCGATGTAGAAGGCTGTGGTTCAGGCAATGAAGGCTGTGGTTCAGGCAATGAAGGCTGTGGTTCAGGCAATGAATGCTGTAACTTAGATTGGCAGGCTTCACATCTAATCCATCGTTCAGGAGATGAAGGCTGTGTTTCAGAAGATGAAGGTTCTTCAAGAGATGAAGCCGTACTTGAATCAGTTATTGATGGAGTTTCACTATCGTCCATAACGGCGAGTACTTTTTCCAACATATATATAAATCCACGTTTATTTGATGCACGTTTCGATTTCCCTTTAACATTGGCTTCCACATCTTCTAATAATTTGTTGTCCTCTTCTTGCGACATTTTCACCACAAATTGATACGAAAAATAAATAAAATACAAAACAACGGTATCGATGAGACGTGCTCACTATATTTCACTCTTTACTTGGTTATGTTCAATTCTGTCATGGCGCGAATAAATTGACGTTGAAACGAATTCGTTTTGTATGTAGCCGTATGTAGCGCCATTATTTCAACTTCTGTCCATTTCATTACGCCCCTTAAAAGTTTTCACATTTTTTTTTTTTTTTCAAATAAACAAAAACTTGGGATTTGTTTCGTGAAAAACTATTATGATTTCATTTATTTGCAGCATACTTTGTTTTCAATTTTACATATCAAAATGTGAATAAAAAATTGTATATCAATCTATTTGGAATCTTTTGCTTCTTTGTTCGAATGTTTCTCCGTGATGATCGATGCTTTTTATCTAGTTATTGGTACTCGATTCGCTTCAATTTAACCGGTTATGCCAGCAATTGTGATCTATATTGAGGAATTTAATAAAAGAATATTCATCAAAAATTGAATCTGAACAATCAACTGATTGGATAGCAATTGAGACGTGATTTCGTACCTTTGTATAACTGTGAATGTAATGATGTTTTTGAATGACATTTCAAAGTCGTCTTTTTCTCTTATGGTGGATTGTCATCGATCTGGAAGAAAGGAAAATTGACATACAAGTTTATTTTTTATCCCGTGATTATACCATTTGAAGAACTCCAATTGTATCGCAATAGAATCGCCGAATAGTTGTTAGTAATGATTAAACCAATCTTGCACGGGCGAAATTTGTCACCTGTTTGTCATGTGTTCAGTTTTTGTTCTTATATGTGCCGTTCAATGTAATGATAGTCGCCTTAGTCGCTTGCAGTTGCCAATATGAGAATAAAATTTGTATGCATCCGAATCATCTCTTTTTCTTCTACATATGCAGCAAGTGAATTTTTTTCCAAATAGCTCCATATGTTTGTTAAGACTATCCGCGCTTTCAAATAGTTTTTTGCAAACGCAACAAATCTTTTTATTTTCAAAGACCCTTTGATGATTTTTAAGATATTGAAGGTTTGAATATGAATAATGGCATACTTCACATTCAATCGATTGGCTCGGGTTGGGATTTAAAACATTTTCTGGACTATTTGGTACTTGATTCGAAGTAGAGAGCTGTGCCTCAGAAGATGAAGCCGTACTTGAAGAAGATGTTGTGGAATTCGAAGTATCGTCCAAAGCGGCAATCATTTCATCCAAAGCAGGAATAAGTACATCTTTAATTGATGAACCATTCAATTTCTGTTTTAATGCTTCCAAATCTTCTAATAATTTTTTGTCCTCTTCTTGCGACATTTTCACGAAAAATTGATACGAAAAATAAAAAGCAAAACAAAACAACGGTATTGATCAGACGCGCTCACTATATCTCACACTTAACTTGATTATGTTCAGTTCCGCGTTCTTCACTTTATCACTGTTTGCTTGGTTATGTTTCGGCGTGAAAAAAATCAAATACATGCATTCAGTGAGAGAATTGATGACATTTTGAATTCGCCTCCATTACAAATGAAAAACTAATTGATTAGCAAAAGAAAACCGAAGCGAATTTGGTTCATCAAAGAGTATTGCATTCGTGTGATCGGTAGATTTCACATTTTATTTTTTGTTCAGAAATTAAAAATAGGGAAAAAATGTCAGTATTTGGTGAAGAGTAAACATTTTTTTCCGATAGTAAATTTGTACATTTGATTTTCAGTGTCATGAACTCTATTCAAAATCATAATAACCCTTTCGATGGAAATTTCTATGTGCCATTTTTTTTTTGTGGCGGAATTTAAATGAATGTTTAATTTGCAACGAAATGTGTATTTGTGTTTGTTTTACTTTTCAAGCAATTGTTGTGCACGTAGACATGTCTTATGTATTTAAAAATGCGATCCACATAGCGATCTCGTGGTACAAGTGTATGGCAATAAAAAATACGAAACTTGTTTTAAAAAAACGACGACGCACTGTTTACGGTATCGTTTGTTTATTTGTTTTTCAAGTTTAAGAAAATGGCAAATCTTGTACCGATGATGGATTCTTTTTTCACCATCGTCAAATGATGATTTTGCACAGCATCAAGTGATGCACTTTGTATTCACTTTTCATAGGTCGACGAAGTGTGTATGTGTACCGTCATCACACGCCAACTTTTCCCATCTCGTCGTTCATTCTTTCTTTCAAATGCTCCGAAGAATTTATAATTATTTAATTTATTCGTGTTAATGGTTTTTCTAACTTCAACAAAATCGTTGGTAGAGTCTCGAGAGAAAATCAAAAGAAAAATAAACATTTTTTTCTCCACCAAGCCGACTGACTTTTTTCAGCGTCGTGCAATTGAAAAATCAACCATGTTATGGAATTTAACTGTGTTGTTCTCAAATTCAGACAGATAAATTATTAACTGAAGTAGAAAAATATGTGGTTAGATGTTTTTCGTTTTTATTTTTATTATCTGCGGCTTGGATGATTGAACTGAATTCTCTTGTCAACAATTTCATGCGATGGGTTACAATTTGATAGCCACTTTAGTTTAATTCAGTTTTTTTTCCACTCGAGAGTTCACTGCTCAGTGTCTTAGGTGAATGTAAACATTTTTTTAATTTCATTAGCTTCCTAAGCCATCGCATTAATTAGGGCCACTGACATTAAAATTAAAACATTCGGACGAGAATTAACATCAATTTCAATCATTGTGTCACATCCACACACATTTTCTCTCACCATAATGTTGTTATCATGAAATAAAAACGATGCAAATATGTTATGCCGTAGCGACTCCACACAGCACATATACAATTATAAATGTGTAAACGCATTCCAAAATGACGACATGATTGTTATAATTAGAATAACTGTTATTAATCAAGTTGCTTGCATTTCCATCTTCGTGATGTGTTACAATAGGTTCGATACAATGACCGCACCAATTCAAGTTTCTACACACGACCGTCACACATAGAAGCGAGTGATTTCCAGTGAAATATTTCCATTTTCTATCCGATTTTTATGCACTTGCAATATATTCATTGCATTGATTCTGCATTGCAGAACGATGGAACAGAAAAAGTGCATTCATTCCACATTTTAGTAAATACGTTTTTAAATACTGTATTGTTTTTTTTTTCTCCTAGCTAACTTTTTTTCAATAACGGTTCTTGTACATTGCTGGAAAATTATCCGTAAAACAACAAACAAAGGTCAATCCATTTGAAATTCTGCTATCCCAACGGAAATAAATTGAATTATTTGTTAAAATAATTTTTGATAGGTATTCATTTGTGCCTCCGGCGCTTTATTTTGTTGCATTTGACACTATTTAATAATATGTGTTTATATAATATAAAAATACACAAGAATTGAGAAAATCATAATAAAATTAAAATTTATTGAAAACAATGTTGTATTCAATATTCCCGTCACCAAATAATGGGAGAATAGAAAATCGCTTTTGTCTACGACCAAACAAATAACTCTTTTTCAGCTTTTTCATCAAATCAATTAGAAACAGCAATTGGTTTAATTTAACTAAACTTACATACACATTTTGGGGATTTTGCTTGCGCTATTAATTTTCGATTTACTGAAATACCAAATTCATTTCAGAATTTTGGAAAATGTTTAATGATAATTTTCATAAAGTTCGAGTTTATTGTGTATCTGATCATGACAACAACTTAAAAACGTGTAAAATTTACACTATTAAGAATTATAAAAGTTCGAGAGTTTCTTGTGTGATTTCAAAAGGATCTTTTCATATACCTCCTTTTTTGAGAGAAATCTAAGAGTTTTGAACTGAGACGATTTATATACATTATTGACTTTGTGAATTTTCATCTTGTCAATGAACTCGAATTACATGCGTCGTAGCCCAATTGAAATTACATTTGGCCAAAAAAATCTGAAAAATACATTTTCCATTTAAAAATTGGTAGAAAACTAAATTTTCAAAATCTTTTGGTTTATAATTCAAACAAGCCGATTTGGATAAAAAAAATGAAATGAATAAATACAGTAGAGAAATGAATTTAATTTGTTTTGGGATTTTTTTAAATTAACAATGAAAATGGAAAATGGCCATGTGAATTGTATTTCTATTTACAATAATAAAATTGATTAAAAAAATTAGTTTCAATATGAATAATTATATAAATATAATAATAATAAATATTATTATTATAAATATAAAAATAATAAGTAATACATAAATATTTCAATTGTTGTGTCAGAATGTTTTTTTTCTAATACAGTTATTTTAATGAGAAATTGCAAACTGCACGAATTGCACGTTTCTACAAAAAAATGGTTCTTTTAGTACACCTAGTAGTTAAATGTTAATTGAAAAAGTTCTTGGCATATGTGATTACATATTTTGATAGATAGCGGTCATGCACCGTCATGGTGTAGAAAGTTTCGATGGAAAGTATATGATAAAATCTCCTAGATCAAAAAATGTAATTTTGGTTATAATGAGATACCGGTTACTGCATTTTTCCAAAGAAATGTGATGCTTGCATGAGAGTAGATCTCTATAAGATGTGCGATCTCACATCAAATATTGACAAATTGAGTTTTTTTTGCATTTTATAGCATTTTTAGCTAATAAAATGTCAGCTTAGATTTTAATACTTAATTTCTATGCTAGATAACAAAAATTGCCAATGATATTTGATATAATGTAAATCCCATATTTATGGGTCGTAAAATGGCCGTAATAAATGTCATTCATCTTGTGTAAGAAAAAAACTATACCACAGAATGTCTTTAACACATTTCAAGACTGTTTCATCAAAATAACCGTTACTTGTAAAAAAAAACACTCAACATGTCTTCTGCAAAAATACACATTTACTTTTACATCTCTGACGCGTCTAATCACATCAACACCTGCTGGCTGCAGCCATGTCTCACTTTTCTCTCTCTTCACCTTGCTTGTTAGCATTGCATGTTCAATGTCGCAATAACGATGCAAGTCAGCGCATTTGCATTTCTAATGAAGACCCAAGAAAACCGCTCACCGTCTTTTCACACAGTTGATGCTAAACGAACAGAATTTCAAAAGGGAATTTTTAATTACAGTAATTGTTCAATGAGTAAGAGTGAGGAAAATTTTTAAGTCTACTTTTAAATGCGTCATTCTTTTTTTTATTCCACAAAATCTAGAGACTGATATGATTCAGTAAATATATTTCCAAAAATTTATTGTTTTTACTATTACTATTTTAACAATTTCTTTAATAATTATTTAAACCACCGATTTCAATTGAAAATATGAAGCTTCTTGATATGAATTCCAACATATTTATACAATTTTTGGCCACTTTTCATCAAAAAGTCATGTATGTATATTGATAATGCTTAAATAAATGGTTTAACCTTGAAATATTTCTCCAAATTTTTGCAAATAACATGATTGACATTTTCAAGTTGTTTTGTTTTGTTT
>NW_022199493.1:181572-199950 GCF_009176525.2 Contarinia nasturtii | reverse complement strand
CGTTTTTGTTTGAATCTCAAAGCATACAACGGTATTGATACAATGCGTGTTTTGCTGACTCTTACTCGTTTAAAGAATGAAAGTATGTGTAACATGAGATTCAAATGTTCGATTTTGTTTACATAAAATTTATATCAACAATTCTATCGACTGTTTTCGCTGTTTGATTGCATTTTGTATCACTTATATTCATACATATGTCCAGCATCATTAAGAAGGCAAGGATCAGTTGAATATTGAACATCACACATCGACAAAATTACAGTGTATTGACAAAAATGTTTCAATACACAAAATCACAACGAAATATAATGAGTTGCCATTCAGATTTGTTTTCTTTTCAACTGGAGTACACACAAAGTTTGTATTCACATTTTTCAGTTTTCAACAGAATTAATGTAGCAAAGGAATTTTTTGTGCTTCGATTTAACATGTATCACAAACAAACAAATCACTCTATTCAATATTTAACGGGATTGATTTTTTTATTGCGGCCAAAACTATACTGAGAAGTGCCGCCAGTTTAGAAAGAGATGATTTTTGGTATACAACAACAACAATCTCATACGATTGCATTCTCCGTCGCCTAGAATTCAGTTGGACAAATTCAAAAAGTCAAATATCGCTACGAATACAGAGTTTGTGTGTGTGTGAGGGAAAGTGATATAAACAAATTCATTCGGTGTTTCGGGTCGAAACATGCAATATTGAACCGGTCGCGCATATAAACAATTGAAAGTTTGTACACATTTAAATGCACAACAGAGAGAGTCACACATTCACAAGGATAATTATGTGGCCATTTTAGTGTCAAACGGAATGTAGAGTATATCCATGATATTCATACGCACGAGTTTCTTTGTTCTTATTAGCGGTCAGAAAATGTGCGTTGTTGTTGTTTTTTTCAAACAAATTAAATTCAAAATGACAACCGATTTCAGTTTTCAACATGATAAAATAAGACAAATGGATTTTAGTGCTAATATTGTATCAGTGGCTTTTTTATGTCACAGCACAAAGAAACGAAACATGTGAGAGAGACAATATAATATGTGTTTGTGTTTTTGTTTTTCTGTAAACGAAATACTAGCGCGAATGCAACAAACTGTTGAATTTTGACCGTACAACAGTATTCCCGATCACCGCTTGTTTTTGTGATGTGCTTTGTCAGTGTTTTGATACAACGATATCGTGTGTTCACGAAATGTGATGGATATATTTGCGGAAATATTTTGTGTCTGTTTCTGTTTTCAATTCAAACGACAGAACATTTATAAAGTATTACTGTTAATATTCCAAATCATCGAAACACATTTGAAAAAAAAAACCATTTCGACAATTCTCTCGTTTGTGATTTGTTATGTTCCTGTTTAAAAATGCATTTTCGGCAGAGTTTTGTGGCAAATCAAAGTGGAGTGATTGAGTTGTTGAATGAAAATATTGTAAATTTGTTTGCATATATTGATGTATCAATAGAATCGTTTAATTGCAGTCATTTTAGTTTTCGAGGCTTGACTTTTTGCAATACAGCAATAATTTGCTATAAATAGCGGTGCATTTTTGCATTCATTTTAGTTCAAAGTTACCGTTCGCGCTGTGAAGCTATTTGAAATACCATTAAATCTCATCATCAAGTCAGAAAAATAACTTTAAATTGATAATAATAATTGAATTTCGTCAGGTAGTTTACAAGCAGAACCAACAAAAACACATTAAAAATTACAATTTGAATTGTGAAATTGATGCGAATTGATTGCAACCGAAAATAGTGATAACTATCCCATAGTATTTGGAAAAGCACCAGAAATTGTGATTGATTGATTAAACCATGAGTAGAACAAGATCAAGAGAGGATCAATTTAATATGTAAGCATTGTTTTTCTTAATATTTATTCTGTGTTTTTTTTTCATTGGAT
The DNA here is from genome assembly GCF_009176525.2 of Contarinia nasturtii. NCBI lineage: Eukaryota > Metazoa > Arthropoda > Insecta > Diptera > Cecidomyiidae > Contarinia > Contarinia nasturtii. Next base: position 198,034 of record NW_022199493.1, on the reverse strand, counting down.
TTTCGATGCAATTTCGCAATATTGTTTTGTGACCAGTTTTTTTTAAATAAGTGTGTATGTTTTTCTTTGTTTTCGTTTCATTTATACAGTCCACCCGAAAGGAAAGACGACATTAAGAACCTTGTAGTCATAAAACAAGGCGTCAAGTCAATCATACGGGAAGAATATCGCGACAGAGTGATTCAGTTTTTGGATCATCGAAGCTACAAAATGACACTGATTTCGTCACTAGCATCATTGTTGGCGTTGTACAAAATTCAAGAAGCCATCGATGATGGGAACCAACAATTTTTTGTACAAAACGGTAAAACATTTTTCATTGAGTGCTTTAACGGTGTTTTAGCCGATAAAGTCGACAGAGAGGAACTAATGCCGCCAGCTTTTCGTAACATTGTCGAGGCACACTTCGGTGTAGAGAATTTTGAATGGCCCGATAAAGAATGCCTGGGAAATGGTTTTAATTATTTCTACCAAGATCACATTCGAAATAATCAGACCAATCTCAACACTCATTGTTCAGAACATGTTGAATCGTTTTTTCAAATGAAACGCTGGTATTATAACATGAATATCAATGGCCATCAATACAATGGATCAAAATTTGACGGCATCGATATACGAAACGCAAAAGTTTACGCCACTAGTAACAAAGATCTGACACATGGTGATGTAGAGAGAACAAATAAGATGAAAATTTTATTGTATGAACTGGAAAGAATCGGTTGGCAGTGTCAAAAAGTTCATAATGAACAATTGGTTCCGGTCACTGTCAATGAGTTCGTTAAGGACAATTGGTTCCAATCACTGTGGATGTTCGGTCAAATGCAACGCCAAATCGAAGTGTTTCATCAATATTCACAACAATGGCATGCATTCCGTCGCGATGGATTGATAACGAACAATCGACCGCCAAAAGTGAACAATTTCGCACTTGTCCCGTTATGCCGATTCCAACTGAAAAACGTTCGATTGGATATGACAGATATGTATTATTTGGCGAACACTGTACTAGGAGTGGTGCCAAGTTCTCGCAATCCGCTGACCAATCGAATGAACAAATACACACTGGACTATTACTTGTACGGCCATCGAGATGAATTGTGGAATTTGGTTTTCGACATGGATAAAATCAAACAAATCGGCAAGCAGAAGCGGTTTCACTCGCAAATCATCACCAATAGTGTTTGCGTGTCAATATTGTACGAGAAGCCAGCGAAGGCTTGGGTGGAAAATTCGGAGCATGCCACATTTAACAACATGACATATGCTAGTGCCATCGATCCGAACGAGAAAACGTGGGTTGCCGTTGTGCGCCGCCATATCAAGTCAAACATTGAGGTAAGTTAAGTTTGTTATTACAATGTTTTTTTTTTTGGAACGTGATTGAAATTTGACGTTATTATTTAACAGGAAAACATTAAAATATCCAATCCACGATTTCATTGGCAAACCGAGCAGAAGAAGAGAGATCGGAAGGCTGATCGGTTGACCTGGTGGTTTGTTGAAGAAGAACAAATGGATTTCAAGTCGTACCCAGTGATACCATCGCCGCGTGGATCCACATGGAAAGCGTACATTCTGCATCGCATCAAAATGCTACGAATGGGAATGCAAGCATATGCGACTCGAAAATATGCACGATTGGATCTCGATCACCACATCAAGGCTACCAAAACAAGTGATAAAGTTGCCATGCGGGTAACGAACAACAAACCGTCTTGGATTTGGATTGGTGCTGGAGAAATGGCACCAAATCGGCCATGGGGCATAAAGAAGCGGAAAAGATGCCCAGGAACGCGTAAATTGGCGACCAGCTTCAAGAAACAAGAGCACACAAAGGTCAGTTTTCAAGATGAATGGGGTACATCAATAACGTGTGCCAATTGTCACGAGCGATTTCCAAGAGAAACCAAAAATCATCGATTCAAAATTTGTCGAAATTGCATACCAAAACCGATTGTTGGACTACCACCGATAATTGTGACGAATTTGAGCAGACAAGAGCTTAAAAAAGAGCGAATTGTAGAGAGAGCAATCAATCCAGATCGTGAGAACATCGAGCGTTTAGTGCCAAAGATAAAAGTTATCTTCAAAACTTGGTCATTAACTCGAGAATACCATGAATTGGGTGATGCTGCACCAGAAGACATGATTGAGCACGTAGTCATTTGGCACCGTGACATTGTTGCCGCAAAGAATATTTTATTCAAAGGTATGTGCATAATTGTATATTGTATTAATATTAAATTGAGAATAGAGAGCAGAGCGTTAGGTGTTCAGTGTTCATATTAATTGATTAATGTTTTGTGTTTATTTCTGATTTTATAGGAATGTGTCGTCTTTTTGGCATACCATTGCCCGATTCGTTGAAGAGACCTGACAATCCACACCATGCGAACAATGTCAACTGATAGACAGCATAAAATCAACAATAATCATAAGAAGAATATTTTAACAATTTTGTTAGTTACTAGGCGTGAATAGTTTAAATCCAAGGATTTCTATTGTACCCTTGACCGCAGTACGGGTCCCTATTTAGGGCTGTGCGGAATATAAAAGAACCCGTAGGTGAGTACTTTATTGAATTGATAGTTTATTTTTGCATTCAATCTAACTGAATTGTTTTTTTTTTCTTTTTTTCCTTTCCATTTTGACGGTAAAATTGACTGAAACTACACACAAATCCAACCCCAATATTGACCGTCAACATATGCCCGATAATGGATGAATTTGCCACAACAAATGTTTGTTGGGATATTTCTGATTCGGATGTTTTGTAGTTCCAATTTCATTAAGTTCGCACATTTTTAAATTTTTAATGTGTTTCAATGAGTTCAAGCAGATGTACAAATTATTAGTATCAATAAAAAAATATTTTTTACCAAACCATTAACGTCAACGCCGCCAAAAATTCGAAATATGAAACCTTGAATTATAATCAGATGAAAATTGCGTATAAAAGCGTACAATTTGTATCGTTTTGAGTTAGAATATTCTATAGTGTGAAGAATAACTTTTATTTGAACAACGAATAATTGACGTGACCAAGATGGGATTGAGTTTTCGGCAATTCTTATTCTTTTTTGCCTTGTGTAAGTAGAATTTTAATTATTAGATAAGGAAGAGATTTGATTTTACAATTCTACAATTTGAGAAAATTGAATACCTATTTTAGTTTTTCACTCTTCTCATTTTATCTAGTCTAATCATAAAAATAAAGATAAGAAAAAGGGTCTTTACTTTTAAAATGTCCATTTCGTAAAGTTCAGAAGCTGCGAATAACTTTGAAAAGAATTGTGACAACTGTGCTGATGACTTTAACTCAATATCATTAAATGATTTTGAATTCTCTTAGTTTTCGTGTGCGTGAGCTGCTTTGGTGTGGACTCGTTACAATGTGGACGAATGAGGAAATATGGTATAAAGGTGTTGAATGATAAAAAGAAACAGGTTGATGGCGCTCGATTTACTTACCAATTGTTTAAATCCGAGGTTGATACGGCTAGTGGTTATTCGAGAGTTACCGATAGCAGTTGCTGTATGTGTTGCAACACAATGGCGACAGAACCAAAACGATGTGTTCGATTAAAAAAAAATAGACCAGCATGGGGATCCAAAAAACATCCGTATAGTTACACCTATACTATCCTTGATGCGACTTATGGCATAGATGGAACAAAATATGACTTTGTCCATAATAATGTCTCAGATACATGTTGTATTGGTAGCGCTGGCTACACATTCGAAGAGACAAATGATAATGTCAAGAAATATAAATTGCATTTTTGAATTAAAGTGGAATAAATAGAATAAAGAAATTTTCATTCGCAATGAATAAAGAACAAAAAAGAAACTTTTTCTTTCGGAACTTCCGAAACAAAATCACTACCTTTTCCCAAAACCTGTTTAAACTAGAAAACATCAACTCATAGTTGAAAAGACAATTCATCCAACTTTGCACATAGCACTTGAGACTTATGATCTTTTCGCCAAAATAACACAGCTTCAAGTCAGATTGCAGCCAGTCAGCTATTTTTTATAAAAGTGGTGCAAATTTTATTACAGGAAATTATAACAGACGGCTGTGAACCAATATTCACTTTTGAATTGCTCAAATATGAACGCTGCACCATGCAACTGACATTTAATGACAACTAATATGCGAGTTGTCAATGCTCAGCTGTTTCTGTTCTAAATGATTCAACCCCGAATCGGTGTTTTGATGTGAATATCTTTTTTATTGTTCTAAAAATTAATATTCATTGGAAAATGAATAAGAAAATTATAGTGATTGGTGCAAGTGCATCAGGTCAGTCAATTATCATTGTTAATAATAATTAATGATTGACAAAAATTATCATTGTCAGGTGTAGCAGCAGTTACGAAGCTTATTTCGAATGGATTTGACCGTGTGACAATTTTAGAGGCGGAAAATCGTATTGGTGGCCGAATTCACACTGTTCCATTCGGCGAGAATGTCGTCGATATGGGGGCCCAATGTTTGGATTTTCTTTTGATTTTATGTTAAAAGTATTGTTTTTTTTAAATATATTCTTTTGAGATGTATTCAGGTGCCACGGAGAGAAGTAATGTTGTGTTCGAAATGGCCAAAGGCAAAGAAGTTTCAGAAGGAGGCCGCAACTTAAATTTTGAAGAACCTAAACTGATTAGGACCAGAGGTGTGGAGGTTATAACTTCCATTTGAAATTAAAAATGATTCATTTTTAGAATAAAATTCCTGAAAATTCGGAGCCAGTAATCGATATTATTCCACTGATCCACTTCGATAAAGAAGTGCTGAAAATCGTATACAATCAACCCAGTGCATCCACAAAAATTACATGTAAAGACGGTAGTTCATATTTAGCCGATCACGTGATTTGCACGGTCTCATTGGGTGTTCTTAAAGAGCGTTGTTTGAGTTTGTTCGAGCCGTTGCTTCCTCGATGGAAATACAATAGCATCGATGGCATGATGATTGGAACCGTCGATAAAATCTATTTGGAATTTGATAAACCATTTTGGAACGACGAATGTTGGGGTGGATTTTCAATTTTATGGCAATTACAACAATTGAAAGAAGTACGAGACGATCCGGTGAACGGTGACTGGCTAGAAGGTTTAATGGCATTCAATCGATTTAATAATCATCAACCAACATTCTTTGCGGTTGGATCTCTGGAGAATTGGCACATAAAATGGAAGAAAAGAGCGACGCCGATGTGAAAGCCGGCGCAGAAAAAGTTCTTCGAATGATTTTGAAACATTGGAACATACCAGATGCCAAAACAATGGTTCGGTGAGGAATGATTTATCTTTTTCTTTTCAAAGTGTCTTTGAATTCACTAGAAAAAAAATCTGGAAAAACATATTTCGAAAAACAATTTTGGCTGTCAATTTTTTTCTTATTTGAATTAAACAGTTTTGTTTTTATCCAGCTCAAAATGGTACTCAAATTCTCATTTCCGTGGATCTTATTCGAATTACACGCTGAAAGCAGAAGCACTCAGAGCAAATGTTCAAAAATTAGCGGAACCAATAAGTGACTCGAATGGAAGGCCAGTTATTCAATTCGCCGGTGAAGCCACCAGTCCAAATCTCTTCTCGAACGCACATGGGGCAGTTGAAACTGGATGGCGGGAAGCTGAAAGACTGATTAAACTTTATAAATGATATATGAGGAAATGTTGTTACTTTCTACTTTGGCGCATGAACAATGTTTTTTATAGATTCAAAATGTTAGTTTTAAGTCAACATTCTAGTTTCATTCACGGAAAAACTTTTTCCAAGAGTAGCGTCCAAACTAGGGTGGAGCGTTTTTGATCTTTTTTGGAGTATAAATGTGTAGTACACATTGTGTACACTTGGATTTATATGTGTCTTGGCGCCCCGAATCAGGATGTACCAACATTTTTTTCAAAATGTGACCATTTAGGCCTGCCGACTTGCATTTGAATCATACCAATTTTGCTAAAAATTCGTAAAAATTATTGTTTTCTCGAAATGAAAAAAATTACTTATTTTACAACTTCTAATGTGTTATTTAAGTTTATTCGCGTGATTTTATGTGGTTTTACCATTTAATGTAAGATATAGCATATAACATCAAAATACGTGTCAATAGTTGACGGAAGAAATAAATGAAATTTTTATTGATTAAATTTTTTGAAAAAAAAAAACAAACGAATTTCACGGCTCTTCCTGACTGTAGCAATTCCACAAATTACTTAAAAACTAAATTAGTATAATAAGAACAGTTATTATGCCATCAGTTTCCATTTCATTTATTTCTGCCGTCAACTATTGACACGTATTTTGATGTGATATATGCTACATCTTACATTAAATGGTAAAACCACATAAAATCATGCGAATAAACTTAAATGACACATTAAAAGTTGTAAAATGAGTAATTTTTTTTTTCATTTCGAGAAAACAGTAATTTTTATGAATTTTTATGAAAATTGGTATAATTCAAGTGCAAGTCGGGAGGCCTAAATGGCAACTTTTTGAAAAAATGTTGGTACATCCTGATTCGGAGCGCCAAGACACATATAAATCCAAGTGTAGACATCAAAGTTTGAAAAACGCTCCACCCCAGTCCACACATGGATATGTGATTTTGAAATTCGTCTATGAAATGTTCTAAACACATTAAATAAGTAGAAGAAGATGTTTTTCAATTTCTGAATTTTTCTAGTTTTAATTTATTTCTCTTTTTTCCCTGCTCATTTTCAATCTATAAATATTTTGAGGAGCGGAGGAACTGAAACAGTATTTTATAAAAGAATCATCTTTCACATGTTTACATTAATGTTTAGAAGTAATTTTTTAATTGAAATAATAATAAAATTTTGCTTCCAAAATATGAAAACAATGGGCAACTGAATACAAACAAGGTTTTATCAATCACAATTTTTTTTTGTCTAATTGAAGTGATCACTGATAGGAAATAATACTGCAAATAATACCACAATAATTGGGCCATACCTTAATTTGAATTTCGATTTGCGTAAAAATTCGGAATCTATGTTTCGAAGCTCTATCCGAAAATGTCTGACAGAAATAGGTTCATTCGATAATTGATGCAAATGACCACCATTATAAATATCATACGTAAAAGGAATTCTTTAAAAAAGAACGTCAATGAGGTTCTTCTTATTATATTATATTATAACTATTGACTTACCTACAACAAATGGAAATGTAATAGAATGTATAAGACAGCAAATTGTCAATAAATGAAATTGAAATTGAAATTGAGATTATCATTTTTCAATTTGTATATTTTTAAAGCATTTAATCACTACTGGAATCACATGTTTACAATAAATATAAAAAAAATGTCATCCTTGTTATTAATTACGGCATTACCAAGCAGAGGTATGTTCCAGATTGTTACTGTCTATTTGGTGGGCTCCTTTCACTTTCAATAGTCTTCGTGAAGAAACAATGCTCTCAGATTAATCGGAATTTTTCAACCTTCACCATTTATTACCATAATATATGAATGCATTTATATCTTGCGATCCGATTATACAGCGCATGTAAATGCTGAACAAACAAATAAAGATTGTGTATTTATAATGAAATATCTATTTTATTAATTTGAATTCATTGCTTCATTTGTTATGGTAAAATTGTATGAACTTTTCTTTTGTGTCATATCATTCGAAAAATATATCATCTTTTCAGCTTTTCATTCGTACTACGGCTTTGGATTTTTATTCATAAAACAAAGACGAAGAGAAAAAAGTGGTATGTAAATAATTAGCGTCAACGAGTGTATTGCCAGCACATTTGTGCCATCTCTTTTTTCATAGCCATAAATAAAACTGAAAAAATGAATCTTTTTTTCTGGACTAAATGAAATTAATCTATGTATCGAATTCCAAAACTGGCACATACACATTAACAGTAGATATTTTTGAATCGAAGCAAATTCTCAAATATGAAAATAAACGAGAAGAAAGGTCTATGGTACTTTAAATGTAATGTATGTGTGGTTGTTGTTGTTGTTGTTGTTATTATTATTATTTTAGCTGATGAAAATTGTAACTGGTATTAATTCTGTCGTTTCGTTCGGCCACGGTGATGTAAGTCACGTTTGTCTACGCCAATTTCAATGACCCCGTCCATAGGCAATGCATTTTTACCTAAATCACCGTCTTTCATAACATTGCTTGTATTGACTGCGTTTGCTGTCGCTGTCATCGTATTTGTTGTTGTTGTTGTGTTTCCATCGCGTTGTGCATTTGGATTTTGGTTTTGATTTTGATTTTGCATTGAATGCCCCCTCGAGTGCATTTTTTGTGGTTTTAAATTTGCATTTGGCCGATGCACGGTATTTGTAATTGGCTCAATAACATTGCCAACGGCTTTTGTACGCCCTTCCCTGAACACCAAACGCTGATTTGGCCTGAGATATTCCGGATGCTTTATGAATCGAAAGCGTACGCGTGCTTTATCACCAGTGCGTAGCATGTCTTTTGACATGGATAGAATAGATGCTGTTTGTCGTATGCTACCGCAATGCACCATTGCCTGATACTATAATATGAATAAGTTGTTTTTGTTTAATTTTTATTTTATTTTTTCCAAGAATTTATTTAAAATTATTTACTTTGCTTGATATGGTGGTTGGATGATGCAATACAACAATCTCGCCATCGAATTCCCATGCCGCTTTTGGATTTAATTCGGGACAGACGAGAACCATTCCTTTGCGGATTTGAGAGCGTTTGATCTTTTTCAATGCAAAACTTGCCGTCTGACCACCACGCACCTCGCTCACATTCATTCGCTTTCGATGAATGCTCTTGATGGCAATCGGTATGAAATGGCCTAATAAATCAGGTCCAAGCAATAGATTATCGTTGAGACGTATCACACCTTGCAAACATGTACCTAAGGGGAGAATCACAAAAGAAAAGAATTAATTTAAAATAATCGACAAATAATCGAAAAAGAATCGTAAAACATGTACCGCTCACAACAGTACCAACACCTGGTACCTAAAGAAAAATAAAATTTACAATTTCATTAGGCGTGATTAATGATGGATTATATTTATTTATGTTTGTCCTACCGAATATGTGTCATCAATTTGAAATTCAGCCGGAAAATTATCCAAACCACCCATTCGTGTGGTCAATAAATTGAGAAACATTTTTAATAAATCCAAATTATCACCAGTCACATTGGATACTTGAAATATTGGACAAAGTCGTTGCGACACAAAATTTGTGGCCGACAATACAACATCGTCGGGTGTTCGGACCATAACTGGTACTTTTCGGCATCCCTGAGATTTCAACACTTTGCACAACAATTTTAAATTGTCTTGAAGAATATTTGGCGGACACATATCGATTTTAGTTATTACAACAAATACAGGCACTGAAAGCGCTAGCGCCAACCCAAGATGCTCCTTTGTCATACCAACAATACCAGCATTGGCACCAATCTTTATGAAAAAAAGCAAAGATAACATTCGACTTATTTAAATGAAAAAACTAACAAAACAAAATGATTAGTGAAACGGTTTGTGAAACTTTCATGAAAAAATACGAAAAACAAGATCAATAGTCAATACGCTTAAAATATTGAAATTGTTGACCATACACTTGTTAATATTCTCGATGTGAATTAATTCAAGAGCAAATAACCAAAAAAATAAACAATAACGCATAATTATGTATTACCATTAACATGGTGTATGACGGAGAATGTCCGGTCATTCCGAATACAGTGGTTTTCAAATATCGTTCATGACCAGCTAAATCGATGAATGTTATTATCTATAGGGTTGATCAGAAGAAAAGAATGAAAAAAATGGAAATTAATCAATGAGTAATGGAACAGAATGGAAGAACCGAAGGAATATTATTACTTTGGCTGATTTCTCGCAAATTTTCACCCAGTCTAAGGTACCATGATCGGGTTTATTAACAACTTTGCCCACGCTATCAAATCCCAATATATCATTTCCCACTGAACTGGTCCGGCCACTTTCCATTTCATGTTTGTGTCGAAATAATCGTTGCCGTGCATGTCCTCTGCCATTATCCAATTCGCCATGAGTAAGAACGCCAAGCAACGTACTTTTTCCAGCGTCCACGTTACCAACAACAGCAACTCTGTAAATGAATGAAAATTAAAGCATTGATTTGAGATTTACAAACAAATCAAGTGTGAATGAAAAATGATTGACTGAAAACCATCGACTTTTATACAAAATATTTTTCAACTTTATGGGATTTTATCTAACCGGCCTTTTTAAACTGGTTTAGAATAGAATTTGACGTTGTAATGATATTCCGAAATTTCTTTCATCATAATTTCCATCGATTTCTCTTACACCGGACCACTCACCGTATTTCCATAAAATCATCCTGATCGACCCTCCTTCGTATTAAAAACTGTCCTGTCATTCCTTTATCGGATGGCCGTTGTCGCAATTCAACACAGTCTGCATTCAATGTTGCTGCCAATGATTGAAGAGTTGCCACCTGAAAAATCGGTACAATTCTACCAATAATTTCTCATCACAACGACAAAAAAAATGTTCATAAAATAAAATAATACAAACCGAAGCCGCATATTCATCGGATTGTAGTCCATTTTCTTCATTGTCACCGGCACCAATTTCAAAAATGGTTTCGCCCGAACTGTCCACAATTCGTTTTTCCAAAAATTTCTTCAATAAATCAAATTGCTCATGTGATGGGCTGATCAATGTTTTTTTTCCTCGTATACTCGAAAAATCCGGCTGTTGTCTGTTATCTTCTATTGTTTCGTTAACTTCCATGTTTCTATCGTTGTAAATAAAACAGATTCACTATTAAAAATATGCTGTTTTGTGATGTTGCAATTGGTTTTTAGTCGACCCATTCGGTCTGAATGATTCATCTGATCCAATCTCAATGATGAACACAATTCTAAAACGAATTGATATATATCAGTGCACACGTGAATATGATGAAATAACAATGCATCAAGTCGTAATGAAAGTTCGAGAACGCTTGTAATACCGTATTTATATCGTGCATTCGAGCAAGTAGTTAAATTAACTGTCAAAAATGGTTCAATTTTATGATGGTCGTCGTTTGCATAAATTCAGGCAACACATTTTGATTTCGTTATGGACGGATCGGTTTTCGGTCGGTTTGTCACATTTTGTTGTTGTCATTCGGTTTTCGGTGTATATATGAATTGAAATTATTTTGAGAAATAAAACAAAGTTCACTTTGATTTTTCTATTGAACACAATGCAAATATAGTTAATGCAAACACAAATGGATTTTTCTTCATATTTGAAACGAGAAAATGTGGTGATCGGTTGCCAATGACAAATATATCTGTTGAATTCGGAGCGAATCTCTTTTGAAATGAACAATAGATACTGTTTGATGAAAATATCGGCATTGCGTTGGTCGTAATTTCGGTTGTTGTGACATGCTACAAACGACAATTGTCAAGCACATATACACCGAAAATTTGAATCTCAATTGTATTTGTTGTCGCAAATAACAACAACAAATGTTGTCGACAGGCGACAAAAAAAAATCAAAAATAGAATGTCTTCTGTGTACAGTGAAATATTGAAAACTCTCCTTCATTTGACAGTGTATTTCCCCGACATATGCCATTTCGATGTTTGAATTTTGTGCAAAAAAACACAGCGACGACACAAAGAATTCGCAATTGTAGCCAATCGAAAATTATACAAAAAAATAATATGTAATGCACAAAGCGCGATGAAACGTAAACAAAAATAATAACGAATGACTGGCAACGCACACTTTTTTTTACCTTTGGTAATGTGGTAGCCGCTGTTATTTTTTGATGATTTTCACCTTTTGCTTTTCACGTCACTTTGGTTGGTGGCAATTTTCAAAGTCATTCAATTCGTAATAACAACAATCTGAAATTTGCACACAATATCAACTAAATTCTCAACACTTTAATTCGATTTTCGATGCGATCAAATGAGAGAGAAGAGAAAAAAAACGTTTAGAATTCAATTGCAATTATTTGCTATACATTAAATGCAGCACAATGCAACAACGAACAAGAAAAATAGACGTGAAAGGGTATCACAAAATAACAGCTTACAATTTTGTCGTCGAATTTATGATGGCACAAATGCAATCCGTGTGTGCACACTCAATAATATTGAATGTATCTTTTGCTTAATAACAAATCTCGTCGCGATTTGACGTGTCGTCGATTGTTTCAACATGCAAACACAAAATCTGGCATTCAATGGATTCACATTCTTTCTCTCTTTCCCTTGCACTCTTTCGCTTTCGTTCGAATCTGTCACAATACACACTGACAGCAGACCAACCGACGAATACGTTTGACTTTTTTTTTAAAGTTATCGATTTGGGAATTTCTGCCTTTTTGATTTCTGTCCTTTTATTTATAATAAAAAGAACCACTTATTATCTTAAACTAAAATAAACATAAAGCGGTCGAAATAAGAATGCAATTTTTTTTTATTTGACATTGTTTTTCCATCATAGTACCGCCATCTGTTGGCCAAAGTCGAAGGCGAATGTATATTTGCTCATGTTTGACAGATATCGCGCGCGCCGTACAATAACAATCGAACGAGAAAAAAAAACCACTTTTATCAAATGCACGTCGTCACCAAGTGCCATGTCTCATGTAGACAGATTGACTGCCGATGGGGATATATAGCGACACAGTTTGAATACACAAAACAAAACAACATTAAAATTATCGACACACATGCAAATTGTCCGAAGGTGTAGTTGTGTGTCACAAAGAAGAAGAAGAAGGAAGCAAAAAAAAATCAACAAACACAAAGTGATTCTATTATAGTGTTTATTTTTTTGAATTTATAATTTGTTTTTGAGTTTTCAAAACACTTTATTTATGTGGATTCGAACAATAGGGATGCAGACAGTTTTTGCGTTTTAGTAAATAAACATCAACAATATTAGAGAAATTGAGTGTCAAAAATTGTCAACAAACGGATTGTCCCGAAGGAAATTGAAAACGATTACGTTTTTTTTTGTTGGTTTGACTTGAAAACGCATAATCAAAATTAGATCTCAATTTTTGATGCGAATTATAATCAAAACCAGAACGCTCGGATCTCTTTGCAAGTGCAATTATTGAATGGCTCATCAATATCGATCTCAAATCAAGTGGATTTATAAACACCAAATTCGAATCGCTCACAATCGAAGAAAATCTTGCAGTAAATTGGTTTGAGGGGTTTGCTGAACAATAATTTTTGGTATTGAATGCAATTGGATAAAAAAAAGACCAAAAGGTGTAGCAATTGGACGACGTTGCTGTGAAACATTTCCAGCACCACAATCAAATATGGGAGCCCATGGTGCGATTTACCATGAACGACAAATACGCGAACTGTGCGCACTCCATGCACTAAACAACCTGTTTCAAGGTGAATTTGAATTTTTTTTTTAAATATGAATTCTATTGAGCTGTCTGAAAATTGGAACAACAGATGAGATAAAATGTGTTTCATGTATGCTAAGCCCATTGCAGACCTCAAGATATGTTTAAATTTACTCATATTTACACAATTCGATGATTTATTCATTCAATTTTTCACAATTAGCCAAAGGATCATTCACAAAAACTGAATTGGATGACATTTGCGTACAATTATCGCCCGATGAATGGATCAATCCACATAAATCGATGCTCGGCTTGGGTCAATATGATGTCAATGTTATAATGACCGCATTACAACTGAGGAACTATGAAGCGATTTGGTTTGATAAACGCAAGTACGTATTATTCTTACATTATCAACGGAAGAGCTCTTTATTTAATAGAATGTATACGAAAACCGGGTCGCAATAGTGGAATCTCGTGGGATTTTAATTTTTTATAACGAAAGATATAAAGACTCCCATGAGGAAAAAACAAAAGACATAAAAGGATTTCCACTATTTTCTTGTACAATGTACATGGACCGATTTATATTTCAGTAATTTTTTCAATTCTGTATTTCCATATTGATTTGTTGATTAAATTTAATATTTATTTGTTTGTTTCATTCACGCCTTAATTGCAGAGAACCATTATGTATCGATACATCGAATATACTTGGTTTTATAATGAACGTGCCGTCTGAATATAAATTTGGTTTTATTGTGTTGCCATTTCGACGACGCCATTGGATTGCCATACGTAAAATCGATAAATTTTATTGGAATTTGGATTCAAAATTGAATGCGCCCGAATGCATTGGTGACGATGCCGATGTAATAACCTACTTGACCAATCAATTCAAAAGCAATGACATGGAATTATTTGTGATTGTTAAATCGGATATGGCAAAATCAAAACGATGGCTTAAAGATGACTCACACCAATGAAGCACCCGTCTCTAGTTCTCTCACTTTTTATCACATTCGACATTTTAAATGTGTATATTTTTTTTTACTTGACCGAACCCAAAATTTTAATTATAATTGACATTTTGTGCTTAATAAATAACATAGAATTCGGCAGGGGACGGTGGCGGGGGCTTGTAAATATCTACCGCTTAGGCAATTTTAAGAGAAACTTACCGTTTATATTAGATATAAAATATCTTATATATACATTTAGATTGTTGTTCATTAAGAGTTTTATTTATATTTTGTATTATGTTTGTGTTTTTGTGTAGCGCACAATCGCCTCAACTCTATTCAGCGATTGTAAATTTACAATGATGCGTTGAACCAAAATCAAATAGAAATGAATAAAAATGGGCATTGTTGTACTGTTACAAGGCGGGTTTTTAACTTTATTTCTGTTTCAAGTCATCGTAATTGATACATTCGTTGATCATTCGTCATCTTCATAGTCATGTTCCACATATGATGGATCCCGTTCCTCTTCATCGTAACCTTCTTCGTCCTCCTGGCAAACGACAGAGATTTCGAAAGTTAGTTTTATTTTCTAGAGACATCTAATGAAATTGTTGAAGCTTTTATAAAGATAAAAAAATTTACCCCATATTCCCATTCATTATCTGGTTGTTCGGCATTTTGTGCTTGGGCCTCCCGAGACGTTGACGCCAATTGATTTGGATCAAAATCGGCCGGTTGCATTTCCAATAGTTCGTTGATGGTTTCGGTGAGAATTTCACGGCAATTATCGTCAAAATTCGGTGGTAACCAGCCAGTTTTTTCATTGCATATCGCACCTGATAGTGGTGTCGGTATTTTGTCCAACATTTCTTGTATCTTTGGCACATGTACATCACAGTACTGAAATCGAATTTTTTAAATATTAAAATTTGCATATTGGTCAAAATGTAAAATGACAAAAAAAATTCCATCTCACTCGATAAAATGATTGTCGGGTTTCAGGCAGACGATCTACTTCAAAGTACGGATATGTGTTGTCTGGATCGGTTTTGGTTTTTCGGCTGCGCGCAATCTGACAAGTGACAAAATCAGTTAAAAAATGCCAATATTATTTAATATTTTGTGGATGTACCTTTTCTTTGAGTGTATTCGATCGGATTCGATAGTCCAATGTTTGATAGTATCGGCTGGTAAAATCTTTGCGTGGATCGTATCCAAAGCGGACCCACATCAATCGCCATGGACCGGTTGTAAAATAATACGCCAATGATGGCAGAATGATTTTCAGTTTTTGTCGTGGAATTTTTGTTTCATACGCCAATGAGCTGCGCAACCAAATCGGTTGACGATCCAAATACTCTTTTATCATATTAAATTGTTCATTGGTGATGAATTTAAATTTCAGCATTTTCAATGCTTGGAATTGAGCTTTTTCCGGTATTGGATTTGTCAAACTAAATGGTATATAACAGGCATGTTTGAAACGGCGATTACGTGACATTCCAACAATTGTCGATTGGGCCGAATCATAGGGCGACGATTGGTCTTTATTCAACCCCTTTGAACGATCCTTTTTGAAGAAACTGTCCTGCGGAGTATCAACGCGGGTGAAAGATGGCGGTGGGAAAAAATACGGAATGTCATTGTTCGCATCATCACTGTGAATTTAATACAAAAAAAAACAACAGTTTAATTTTGGACGGTGATACAAAAAAAACAATAGATCACAGCGGACGGCAGTTCGCGCGAGTGACGAAACCACCTTAGTGTGTTGAAAAGTCGACTTGAAGAAAAAATATAAAAGTTCGAAAATCGGTCCTTTCAAGAAATGGGTCAAAATTCAGTTCTACGGCCATAGATGGCACTAAATGAGGTCGTCGACCCCTGAAACATCGATATTCGAATTCTAGAGCTCAATACCTTTCCAACGAACCTCTAACCGTCAAAATCGATCAATCTTTTCGAAAAATTCGGATGTATATTCGAATGTCCGCACATGTGAAAGTCGAAACTGGGGACTAGGTTTAAATAATTGTACCAAAAATGTACTTAATTGTACCGCAATTTATTTTTAATTGTACCTTACTCGTTTGGCT